>NC_057729.1:15346279-15385214 GCF_004010195.1 Chiloscyllium plagiosum
GTATCATCGATAGTCACAGGTGAAGTGCCAGAAGACTGGAAGTTGGCTAACTTGGTGTCACTGTTTAAGAAGGGTGGTAAGGACAAGCCAGGGAACTATAGACCAGTGAGCCTGACGTCAGTGGTGGGCAAGTTGTTGGAGGGAATCCTGAGGGACAGGATGTACATGTATTTGGAAAGGCAAGGACTGATTAGGGATAGTCAACATGGCTTTGTGCTTGGGAAATCATGTCTCACAAACTTGATTGAGTTTTTTGAGGAAGTAACAAAGAGGATTGAGGAGGGCAGAACAATAGATGTGATCTATATGGACTTCAGTAAGGCATTCTACAAGGTTCCCCATGGGAGACTGATTAACAAGGTTAGATATCATGGAATACAGGGAGAACTAGCCACTTGGATACAGAACTGGCTCAAAGGTAGAAGACAGAGGATGGTGGTGGAGGGTTGCTTTTCAGATTGGAGGCCTGTGACCAATGGAGTGCCATAAGGATCGGTGCTGGGTCCTATACTTTTTGTCATTTACAGTTAGTAAGCTTGCAGATGACAAAGACATTGGAGGTGTAATGAACAGCAAAGAGGGTTACCTTAGATTACAACAGGGTCTTGACCAGATGGGCCAGTGGGCTGAGAATTGGCAGATGGAATTTAATTCAGATAAATGCGTGATGCTGCATTTTGGGAAAGCAAATCTTAGCAAGAATTATACACTTAATGATAAGGTCCGAGGGAGTGTTGCTGAACAAAGAAACCTTGGAGTGCAGGTTCATAGCTCCTTGAAAGTGGAGTCACAGGTAGATAGGATAGTGAAGAAGACCTTTGGTATGCTGTCTTTTATTGGTCAGAGTATTGAGTACAGGAGTTTGGAGGTCATGTTGTGGCTGTACAGAACATTGGTTAGGCCACTGATGGAATATTGCATGCAATTCTGGTCTCCTTCCTATCGGAAAGATGTTGTGAAACTTGAGAGGGTTCAGAAAAGGATTTGCAAGGATGTTGCCAGGGTTGAAGGATCTGAGCTACAGGGAGAGGCTGAACAGGCTGGGGCTATTTTCCCTGGAGTGTTGGAGCTGAGGGGTGACCTTATAGAGGTTTACAAAATTATGAGGGGCATGGATAGGATAAATAGACAAAGTCTTTTCCCTGGGGTCGGGGAGTCCAGAACTAGAGGACATAGGTTTAGGTTGAGAGGGGAAAGATATAAAAGAGACTGAAGGGGCAACCTTTTCATGCAGAGAGTGATACGTGTTTGGAATGAGCTGCCAGAGGAAGTGGTGGAGGCTGGTACAATTGCAACATTTAAGTGGCATTTGGATGGGTATATAACTAAGAAGGGTTTGGAGGGATATGGGCCGGTTGCTAGCAGGTGGGACTAGATTGGGTTGGGATATCTGGTCAGCATGGACGGATGGACCAAAGGCTCTGTTTCCATGCTATACATCTCTATAATTCTATAACTGGCTATCTATATGAAACAAGAAATAGTCAGATAAGATGTCTAAAATAAAAACCATTTGAAGGCTCATGTGACTACTGAGCAAAGAGATGGCCTATTTTTGTCTCCTATTTTAACTCGGGACCTGCTTTGTTCCTACCTGGCAGGGCAGTTTAACATAACAAAGTGCTCTCCCGATCGCACCCACATGCTCAGTGGATTACCAGGAATGGGAAGTAACTGTAACATTCCCATGTTGTGCACATTATGAGAGAAAAATATAAACAAAAGGCTCTGAGGTTTATAGTTTGTGTGAGTGAACGCGGAGTGCATTGTAAATTTTCCAGACCCCATTATTCTTACTTTATATCAATATCTGTGGCAGCTGCACTAGTTCAAGATTTGAATAACTGCTAGAGTTACATAATTACAGTGTTACCATTTAAGTATGTGTCTTGTTTTATTTGGCATGCAAACCAGGAGCCAGGCCTCATCAACAGACGCCCTGTTCAGAGAAAGGAATCTCAGAACGATTGCAGCTGGTCTTCCTTTGCCTTTTATAATCTAATAAGCCTGTGAAGAATTGTAATCTGCAGCATTGTTAACAGCAAGATATGTTCACATTTTCTCTTGAAGCTGTCTGTCAGAATCCTTCCTCAAAAACAACCATGGGAAAATTATTATATTTTCTCCTAATCGCAATGTAGAGTTTGTTATGAGACCATTTTAATAGACTGCTTGTGATAACCCAGTTTCTTGCAGCAAACACTTTCAATTGTAGTTTTCTCATAAACTGCCATAATCAGCCAAGGTTTATCCAGCCTGGACCTCATTGCTCATTCCTGATGAAGGCTTTTGCCCGAAACGTCGATTTTCCTGCACCTCGGATGCTGCCTGACCTGCTGTGCTTTTCCAGCACCACTCTAATCTTGACTCTAGCATCTGCAGTACCTACTTCTGCCTCATTCTTCTATGTCAGTAGCAACTGACAATGATAACTCTTCCTCCCTCTTGTAAAAAGAAACATAGAACTTCCGAATTTCCTCAGTATTATTATGCATGCTGTTAATGTGCAAAATATTTCGGGAAAGTGTTGCACAAGTTTATGGATACTTTGCATCATTAATCAATCAAATTTCCTTGCACATTTTAGCAGAATTCACAAATTTTCCATGTTTTCTGGCACTTATTGTGCCTCAAAATACTCTACTTGCATGTCACTACTGCACTCAATGTATAAAAAAATTCATAATGACTGCCCCAATTCAGTCTGATGTAGGAGATGCAGAGTTTTGAAGGAATTGCGAACTTATGTCTGATAAGTTCCAGTAGCACAAACATTCTTTAACTCATTTACTCCCTGCTTCTTTGTGAACTGAAATTTGCATTGACACTACACCATTCTGATCAAGTTAGGAGAAGTGCAATGATGTTTTTCCTTTTCCTTGGTCATAATAAACATTTCTCCGTTGGTCATAATATGCTGGTAATATAATCAATTATATATCAGAAACAAGTATTAGAATCTATGTCAGAAACAAGTAAGCCAGGCTCCTTAAATGACAAGTCATGAAAAACTAATTCATTCAAACCAAACCTACTTGAGCAAAAATGTAAAGATTATTAACAAAAGATTTGAAGTATGTTACTGCTATTCTGGAAAATTAACACTCAAAGCCTCCAAGACTGGGGAAAAAAAATAAAAGTTCTGCAAAATGTTATCTTAAAAGTATTTTGGCCAAATGGAATTCAATTCAGAGAAAATAAATATTTGCAGGTTGGTTACAATTGACATTTGGACAAAGTCACTTTGCTCACAAGCTGTTGACACTGTGGTTTCTTCCTGAATCAGATAAGGCACGGTGACTTCCTTTTATCTAGACAAATGGTGGTAGATTCTAGATTCTCCTTTAAGAACTCTTGTTTGGAGCGGTTCAGACTTTACCTGTAGGAATTCATCTGATCACATCACCGTCCATATCATCTTGCGATGATGTAGTATTCCAAGTTTACAACTCGCAAACTTTGATCACAGCAATTTCAAAGCAAAAGAAAAGAGACAAGACAAAGTCTACTGCTCCAGGCAAGACATCTACCTGACTATGTTCAAATCTAATTTAAACCTCATGCCCTATGTTCTCATAAATACTGTTGGTTTAATTAGTCACTGACTAAGATGTTGCAAGGTGTTACGATAACTGCTCACTTTATAGCAGGATAATTAATATTTTAGTATAGAGCTCACAATAATTTTTTTGTGTTCATGAATAGCCTGTATCAATAAAAATATTTCCATTTGATATAAAATTAAAATCTAGTCTGTACACAGAAGTAAGAGTATAGAAGCTGTAAATTTGGAGCAGTGTGACATCAAAGTTAATGAGGTGCACCAGGATAAGCAAACAGCAAGTATAGAATGAAGCCAAGTGTTCCAACTAATACTTCTTCATTTATTACTCATTGACATATAATTAACTTGGAAAAAATGGGGTAGATTTTCAAATTGTCTCCTATACATAGTTTTGTGGAATGATCACTCGTTATACAAACTGTTTCAAATGCATTTCCATTCCGAAAATGGCTGGATAATCGGTAAAGTCTTTTCGGAAAACCTAACATGACACATTAATAATTCAACTGACAAATCCGCTACTGCAAAAGATTTCTTTGTTTGATGTTCGGCCACAACAGAATGGATGCTGATAGAAAAGAGCTATTTCTTGGTTTACTCTCTAGACTGCAGATTGATTGGTAATTGCTCCTATCAGTCACTCTCAGAAACCCAACTGTTGTAGTAACTGGTATTGAATCTAAATGCTTTTATTGAAAGTTACGGTGGTGTCGCTCATTCGACCATTCTGGTTTTATTATTGTAGTTTGTAGAGATTAATTTAGAATACTAGCTGGTGCACTCTTTAGTAAAAAAAAGAAATTGTTGTAAAATTTTTCCTATTTCAAAGTCATTAGCTGACAGAGTGAAACTAATCAGCAATATTAAAAGTTTGAAGGCATCTCCTGTGTTTTGGGTTTGTAGAAAAAAAACATCATATTTTCCTCACCATATTAGTAAATTTACCACAGAAAAGGAGATTGTTCCATCTATTAATTATAAAAGTTTGTTTTAACAGTTAGCAATGTCCAAACTGGATAAACTTCTCAAGTTCAGCCCAAAAAACTCTAACAAGACAATTTACAGAAAGTATTTCAAGCCAAGGTTATGCTTTAATCTTTTTACCTCCTGTGAAAATTATGCCCCTCTTATCATTGTCATACAAATATTGTATCAAACAGTTAAACAAACAGTACAAATTGACTTTGTAAGTATGTAGTAAGTAAAAACATTTATTTCAAATGATGTTCTCTTGCATAAAAGTGCTGCAACAATTTTCCCAAGTGTGGCAGGTTTTGTTTTACTTTCCCTTAGGCTGCTTACCATTCTCATTAGATTTGCTTGAGGCACTTGCAACATGTGTATTGTCTTTGGAAAAATAATAAATCTTTTACTTTTTCTTCTGTGTTACAGAACTGGGTTTATGTTCAACATTTGAAATTTAAAGCCAAGTATACCTTTGCCTTTCTGTGGGAATGCATCTGAATGTTATTAAGGAATGCATCCATTGTCTGGCTGCACATCTTAATTTATTTAAAAATGGCTGTTATAGCACACCGCTAGTACTTCCTAATCACATTTTCTCAATTGTAGCATGTCATGGTTTTACTATTCTGATAATATTTTCAATAAGTTGCATAGAATGTCAGCCTTTTCACATGTCATTGAAAACTTACAGTTTTGTCTCAGATGTAAGATGACAGACTTCTTCTGAACAACAGAAAATAATCATATCGCTGATGAATCACTGAAATGGACTAACTTTAGCATTTATCCACAAGAAATTTTAGAGAACGGCTGGGTTGTAATGTATGAAAGTTTCCTAACCACAGGAAACATTAATCTAATCAATAATTGCTGTAACTGAATTTTCTGAAAATGGCCATAAAAAATGCACCAAGATCTTCCAAATTTAAATATTGATCTTCTACTGTACAGAATATGAGTAAAATATAAGTTCAGTGTCACTTTAGATTGAATTAAATGCCTTCCCTGTTCATTGTAGTATGATCTTTCAGCTTCACTGGGGTGGTAATGTGAGGGCATTTCCATGGTTGTACTCTGCTCCAGACCATTTTCTAAGAAAAAGGATGAAGGTGCGTTGGACAGACACTCCTGTAAGTAGAGGGTGGCCAATTCACCTTATTAATGGCTACTTAAGACCAAATATTGAAGGAAATTCAAATTGTCTAGTCGGTATCCAGGTTCCCAGAGGCAACAGGGGTCTATTGTGGCTGTCAGAGACAAATGTCCAGCAATAGATTCTGGAGCCACAACTCAGGGCAGGCTGAGAAACCTTCCCACTCTGGCTTGGGATAGCTGCAGCTGGAGACACCACTGCGGAGCAAGTGTTCTTCTTATTTTAGTTTCCAAAAAGTTGGGATAAGGGACTTCCAATTTGGGGTAACCGCTCTCTTCCCCAGTTGCCTTCTAATAGTTCTCCAACTTCTTCAAGAGCCTGCTTATCATCTTAAAATAGATGTGAGCCTACCGTCTGGTAATTAATGAGATAATTGTGTAAAAAATATAAGTGAGCTTCTGTTCTCCATACAATGTAGGCTTCTTATCCCAGAAAGCCTACTAGTGGGATTGAGATGCCTTATTGGTGGCTACCATGGGGTAAAATTGCAGTGATGTTTATCAAATTTTGTTCTTATGTGGTTCTCCAGTTAGAACTTCAGACTGTATTAAGTCACATTTTCATCAAAAGATGTGTTTCTTTTAAATCAGTGTTGTGTACACCGTGAATACAATTTACAAATAGCTGTTTGCGAAATAGTTGATTCACTGCTTTTAATTTTCCAAAACCCATTAGATTCAGAGAAGGTTCCTTGAGATTGGAAAGTAGCTGATGTAACTCCATTATAGCAAGGGGTGAGGGGTGCGCAGGGAGAAAGCAAAATCAACAGGCCAGTTAGCTTAACAGCTGCCGTTAAAAAAATGTTAGAAACCATTATTAAACAGAGCATGTTTAAATAATCTGTTATAAATGAGCATTTGGATAAGTTCAAGGTAATCAGGCAGATAAGGAATAAGTGGGTCTTTTTCAGGCTGGATGGATGTCATGGGGCGACAGGGGCCAGTACTGGGGCCTCAACTCTTTACAATTTATATAAATGATTTGGATGAAGGAATCAAAGGTACAGTAACTAGACTTGCATGATGAGACAAAGACAGGCAGGAAATTGCATAGTGAAAAGAACATAAAAAAGCCTACAAGGGAATATGGGTAGGTTAACTGAGTAGGCAAAAATCTGGCAAATGGTCAACAATACAGGAAAGTGTGAAGTTGTCAATCTTTGTAGAAGGAATAAAAAAGGATGTTATCTATGTGGTGAGAACTCTGAGATGCAGAGAAATCTGGGTGCCCTATTGCATGATGCACAGAAGGCTTATAATATAGGCACAGCAAGTAATCAGAAAAGCTAATAGAATGTTATGGTTTATTGCAAGGAGAATTGAATGCAAGAGTAGGGAGATTATGCTTCAATTATACAAGACAACAATAAGACTGTATCTGGAATATTTTGTACAGTACTTGCCACCGTACATATGGAAGGAAGATAATGCATTGGAAGCAGTTCAGGGAAGGTTTCTAGACAAATACCTGGAAGGAGCATGTTGTCTTATGAGGAAAGGCGAGAGAGGCTAGGCCCGTATCCTCTGAAATTTAGAAGAGCCAGAGGTGAATAGATTTGTTTTTTGAAAGCATTTTCCCTCTTGTGGGAGGGGATAGTTTAAAGGGGTTGACTATTTAAAACTGAGATGAGGAAACATTATTTCTCTAACAGGACTGAGTGTCTTTGTATTCATTTCCTCAAAAGGCAGTGGAAGCACACCCTTTAAATGTCTTTAAGGCAGCGGTAGACAGAGGCTCGATTACTAGCAGGATGAAAGATTGTTGGGAATATGCAGGATTGTAGATTTGAGGTTAAAATCGGATCAGCTATGATCTTATTGAATGGTGGAGTTGGCCAAAGGGCTGAATGGCCTACTGTTGTTCCTTGTTTTAGTGCATGTATAATAAGAAGTAAACCATCAAAATGATAACAAAATAAATTTGGCAGCAACTTTTATCACAAATATGAAGCTGCGACATGGGATGTGTATTTTTATGTTGCAAGCAGCGTGATATTGGAGTGACTCGCTTTATTTTGATTCGACCTACATGAGACATTCGTACAGCTGTGGTGATAGTGAGAAAATAGAGGCAGCGTGACAGATTGCTATCTTATCACTGAATTGTTGAACAACAACCAATTTATCACCTATACTGGGGTGAGCTTGTGGGGGTGATAATGACATTCTGAATGGAACATCGCAATCTTTTTTATTGTTGTATTATATTTGTACCAAAAGTCACAAATATTGAAAACATAATCTGTATGGCTTCAACTATTTACTTGTTGACTGCCTTGCAATTCATTGTAGAATATACCCACATGCATCATAGTGGAAAAGTAATATTCAGAAAATAAACAAATCGAATTGCAGGTAAGTAAATTCGAACACTTCTGTAACAAAATTACTCACTGTATGCTGATTGAAACAATGTTTGCTGCCTAAAATGATAGAATTTGCTTGGTTTCTGCTTTGTGTTTTTTTTTTCACATTTTTGAGAAGCTCAAGGGCATCTTCCAAAAAAAAATAATTTTACTCAAAGTGATACAATTGAGCATCTTTTTATGTTTGATTAAATTGTTCTATTCACTATAACTGCAGTTTTACTTGTCTCAAGTCTCCAAGCACAGCACAGAGATGGAAAAGGAAATGATAAAGTGGATTTTCTCTCAGTGTGAAGGTAAATTTTGAATGAGAGGTCAAAAGCTGAACAATCATATTCTCCTTTATAACAATGAAGAAGTAGACCAATCCCAGGAGCAACACTTAGGCTTTGCATGGCATTTATTTCTTAAAGGTGCAATATTGGAAGAGTACAATAGATAAAATACAAGAATGATAGGCATTAGCTTTGAAGCATAATCTGGAAGATATGCCCTAATGGACATATAGCACAATGAAGAAGTAAATAGTACTCATGCATCAGTTTCTTTTTCCACACATTCAGAAAGCAAGATTGCCTCTCAGAAAAAAACACCCACTTAGTATTGTATTTAAGTAAATGAGGCAATGAAAATCCTAAATCCTGAAGATGAAAGCAGATACAGATCATTGAACCATATAGCACAGGGGGTGGCCAATCCACCATCATGCATGTGCTAGAACTTTGAAAGAGCTATCCAATTATTTCCAATCCCCTCCTCTCTCACTGTAACTCATTTTTAAAAGTCACTTTCATATCATACTATGCAATCCTTTTAAATTATGCATTCTGGATCAGAGCAACTCACTGATTTCCTTTTAATTTTCAATTCCATTTTGTTTAAATTTGATATAAAAATTGAATTTTGCTCTCCCTTTCAGATATGGTAAATATAGGTTTCAAATGATGTGTGGACTGTTTGAAAGTCACTGGGAACAGTGTCTGGAGATTGTCAATATTTAATGTGGTTATTCTATTCCATATAACCTGTGTTGAATATCCACCATGTCTTTGCTGATTATATTGTGGATGTAATTAGATTTATTTCAAAGTTACAAGTTGGCTAAAATTGAGCTACATACCATAAACTGATGTAGGTTGGACAAACATAATTGCATGTAGATGCCAGACTAAAAATCAACTTCAAACTGGCATGATAACTCAGACAGACAGGATCAAATCTCAAGCTCGCTGGCATACTGATAGCTTTTGAAAACTCAAGGGTTGTGCTCAAAGGTTTACTCGTGAATTTAACACAAAGTAGAACTTTCCAACATCAACTCATATAGACTATAAGGACACAATATTGTAGTATAGTTAGTTCGAATTGGAGACGTGAGGAAGACAAAAAAAATGTTACAGATAGCGGAAAATGAAGAAACAAATGTGAAAAAAAAGTCTCTGATATTCTGGAAAGCTTTGAACAAATCACAGGTCCCAATAAAATAGAAGTGTAACTGAACTGGTGCCGAAGGTTTACCAGATATGGGCCACAATGTGATGTTAAGTAGTGAGGTGATCAATACAGTATGCATGGCCTTGCAGATAATAACCTAAATACAGACCCATGAGGAAAATACCGCATGATGAAATAATAGTCATTTATTGACTGGCTTAACCTTCAAAAAAGTATAATTATTGAATAGGCTGAATAAAACAAGTACACCCAAAAAAAAGGAAAATGTATTCACACATTTATGAATTATCTGTAAAGACTTACGAGGAGTTGTGATTATGGCAGTTTAAAGGATGAACTAATCAGTGACAGAATTATTGTCAGTCTTGCATAAAGCCTTGCATGATCACTTGCAGTCAAGAGGTGATGTAACTTTAATAAAGGCAACTCATTTGAACAGCCAGGCTAAGGTCAGGAGTAAAATTGATTGTTAACTTGGGGGTGACTGGGAGAACCAGATCCTCAGATAAACTGATTCAGTACAGCATGTTGATTTTTAAGTCATGAAAGTAGCCATGCAAAAGCAGGAGAGACAAGATGCATGTTTATTAACAACTAAACATAACCAGTTGGGCAGAACAAAATACAGGTATGAAAATTGTCCTGCGATAGAGGTCAAATATTATTCTTCCAGAAAGAGAGGTCACATCTAGGCTTTTTGATGTAGCAAGAAGCTTGCATGGTATATGCATAAAAAGAAGCCTTTAAAAGGTGACAAAATCCATGATACTGAGACGCATTTGTTTGGAGAGCTCCAAGTACAAAATGGAAGGTACTGAAGAGCCAATACCTTGGCAGTTGGAAAAAGGTGTTGCACTTTAAGTTAGATGCAGGTGGAACAGTTTAGATTAGATTCCCCATAGTATGGAAACAGGCTCTTCGGCCCAACAAGTCCACGCCGACCCTCCGAAGAGTAACCCACCCAGACTCATTCCCCTACCCTATATTTATCCCTGACTAATGCACCTAACACTATGGGCAATTTAGCATGGCCAATTCACCTGACCTGCACATCTTTGGATTGTGGGAGGAAACCGGAGCACCTGGAGGAAACCCATGCAGATACGAGGCTTTAACTAAACCAGAGTTGGAGAAAGGTTCTGTTCAGTCATACAAAAACTATATAGGCCAGGAGGGAGAGAAATTAAAGTTATGGGACAACTGAATGCAGTCCTCCAATATTGAGAAGGAAAATCACATTAACTTTGTGTGTGGAAACAGAGCAAGAACTGCTCAGGCTTAAACAGGAATATATCTGCTGACTTCGATTTAATTTACAGAATTGAAGAACTGAAAAACCAAGACAATAAGCCTACATATTTTAAACATGAATTTTCACTGATATTCACAGGATTAGGAAAGCTGAAGACAGCACACACCATCATATCACATCCTGAAACAAAGTCAGTTTACATCCACATCATTTTGGTATTCAAGCTTGTCTTGTGAAATAGAAGGAAATGGACTCTGCGTTGAAGTAAGATTTATTTCATTGGTGATAGAGCAACAGTATGGTACTTGTGGATGGTCTCAGTGGATCAAACAGAATTTGTGTCGACCTTATACAGTTGAACCAAACATATGAATGCAACACTTACGCTGTCATCTGTGGTTGACAGCTTAGTAAAATTGGGGAAAAAAATCAATCTTCACAAAGTCAGATGCAACTGTCTTTGGTGAGGGGTTTAAGTTGCTCATAATCTTGATGACACTATTTTGTTTCCATAAAAAATGATCTTCTAGAGGTCAATGTCAAGCATCCGACAAAGGACATGGCTGCTGTCCTGATCTGCAAATCAATTCACACATAACATAATACCAGTGTACTGTAATGCCAAGGATTTAACAGCAAATGCAAATCCACCCAACTAACTGTCAACTTCTTTGGGCACCTTCTGGATTCGCTTGTTGTCAGAGTTAATTCACAGAAGACAGGAATCGTCAAGCAATTTCCATCTTTGGAATTGAGCTCTAGTGATTCATGGAGATAATAAATAAAGTCCAGAGGTTATTGACCAACCGAGCTGTCAATGGGTCATTCATTAGTCAGTTTTATGACAAGATGGGATGCTGGGAGGAAGCACAAGAGGAGTCTTTTGAGAAAATCAGAGAGATGCTGGTCTTAATTTAGCTTGCTATGACTCAGTCACCAAATAATATTACTGCAAATGTATCTTCTGCAGGACCAGCAGCTATGCTTTTTTACATAAAGCTGGATGAAAAGTATAGAACTTAGAGTCACACAATTTAGATAAGGGCCCTTCCGCCTGACATGTCTATGCCAACAAATAAACACCAATGTACACTAATCCCATTTACCTGCACTTGGTCCATAGCCCCCTTTGTCCTGCCATTTAAGTGCTCATTCAAAAGCTTTTTAACTCTTGCAAAAGTACCTGCCTTCATCATATTTCTCCCACCCTCTCAGTGAACAGTTTTCCTCAAATCTCCTCACATCCATTTACTCCTCACCTAAAACTTAAGCTCTTTGGTCTTATGCAAGTCTACCATGGGGAAAAGATTCTCATGAACTACTCTTGCCTATGCCTCTCATAAATTTGTATATCCCAATCAAATACACCTTCAGCCTCCTCTGCTCCAATGAAAACTAACCCAACCTATCCCATCTCTCCTCATAACTGAGGCTTTTCAACCCAGGCAACATCTGTACTCCTCTGATGTAATTCTTCTGATTGTGTGGTATACAGAACTGCAAGTAATCCATCTGTGGCTGAACCAATGTATTATAACATTGAAATGAGACTTCCTTGCTCCTATATTCTACACCCCAGCTAATGAAGGCAAGCATTCTATATGCATTCTTCACCACCATCTACCTGTGCTGACACATTCAGGGATGTATAGACTTGTACAGCAGTGTTGCTCTGTTCCTCAGTACTCCCTACAGACCTACCATTTATTGTGTATATCCTTCCCTCATTAGCCCTCCCAAAATGCACCATTTTACAGCTTTGAGGATTAAATTCCACCGAACATTTCTCTGCCCTTTCAGCTGAAGTTAATTCCCTTTCATCAATGGAGTCTGAGCAGAGATATGCAGAGATAGAGAAAGAAGCATTGGCTTCAACTTGGGTTTGTGAAAAATTTGCAGGTTTTGTTCAAGATCTTTAACTCAAGCTAGAAACAGATTAAAAAGCCTTGATGACACTCTTAAATTATGAGGAGTAAATAAGAATGTTTCCCAAGTATAATGATTTTAAACTGAAGGTGACAAGGTTTGATCCAAATACAGAATATGTGCCCAGAAAGCTGGAGACCATAGCAGATACATTGTACAAGGTGAAATAGTTTCTGTTAAAGGGAGATAAACATTTACATCAGCAACAACCACCACTCTACCAGTAACAATTTAGCAACTAAATAAAACAGACATAAAAATCTGACGTATAATGTCCTCGGATCAGATAGTGCTGTGCAGAGGTTGGGCAGTGTATATACCACATGTTCCTATTCTCAGACAATACTATGAAAGGATAGGACTGTACAACTGATGATTTACTCAGCTATGAATCAAGATTAGCCATTCTGAGTGTCCCAATACTTGACATACTACAACTATTGTACCAAGGATATTCAGGCATCATGTCATGTCAAACCGGAGCAAGAGATCCTATTTGGTGGTTAAGTCTCTCAAAAATAGTGCAAATCGTGATATTGAACTGTATCATTTCTAGTGTTCATCATCAGGAGACGACAGAAATGTCAATGTCATCTTCCTTTCCATTGCAACCATGAGAATGTTTTGAAACAAACTTCTCTGAACAGGGTCAAGATATCTTTGATAGTAGGAGATGATTACTCCTGCAGGACAGAATTCAAGCCATGACAGAGAACTCAATTGTTGAACTCAATGTGTGCGGCACATAGGCATTGTAATGTTAGACATCAACTTACCAATAATTACGCATCATATAGCTTTGTTCTCACTACCAGTTCACCAAGATACCTTCAGGTAAATGGTGAAGCTGAAGGAGGAGTATGTACAATTCAATCATTGCTGAAGAGGAACAACGATGTCCAACTTGCACTTCTGAGAGCCATCATTCAACTCCATTCCAAAATGATTCAGGACTAATCAACACCTCATTGGAAGTTGACTGAGAACTGAATGCCCTGTGTTCCCACTCACACTCATGCAGTGAGTACAAGATGATGATTTGGACAAAGTGCAGGAGGAAAGGAATGCTCATCATTCTAGCCAGATGTGGTACTAATTTTTCATATACAAAGCAATCAAACTACCAAACCTGAACCAAGAGAGGCAGTTTGGAGTCAGGACAAATTGCTTATTATGGACAAATTGGAAATAGCCACCAAAATGGATCACTTCACAGTTTTGAGGATTTAATTCCAATGGTCATTTCTCTGCCCTTTACTCAAACAGATAATTGTAAGGTGAGGCAAAACACATGCACATTAATTGCCACGCAGAAATAACATTCTACTACATGGTAACAATTATCTACTCATAAAACAAGCCAGAGATACTGCATTCATCTACCATCCAGATGGTTATCCAACTGGTGAAACAAATTCCCCTCCAGCTCAGCAAAGTCTGAGAGGACATCAAGTGACTCAATTCCTTCCACAACCCACCTCAAGAAAAAAAAGCAAAGGACTCAAATTGGATCTCTTAGCTAAGATTTGGTAGTTCACAAGTTCTGTACTTTGCCCTAGTTCCACACCTGGCTAGGATTGCATCTCTGTCAATATGTTGTGTAAGCACATCAAGACCAAAAGCATTGTGCATGTGGGAATGAAAATATAGCCATAAGATTGGACATGGAGCTTGCAGTGATGACGATGCAGGGTAAAAACTAATTTTCAATCTATCCTATGCTACAACTGGCAAAATTAAGCTACATGTTTTAAAGTTATATATCAGAATAAAATGAATTGATTCTTAAGACTAAAATAAGAGGAGATTACTCCGCTCAGAAGGTGTTGCATCTTTGGAATTCCCTGTGGATGATAAACTGACGACTATACTCAATATTTTATGAATTCTTTGGGAAGCAGGGAATATGAGAACTGAGTGGGAAAATTAACAAGCTGGATGGGCTACTCCTATCACTCATGTTATGGCATCAGCAATATACAGTGATATCAACTTCAGGAAATAGATATATACTAACAAAGCTGAAAATGTGTTGCTGGAAAAGCGCAGCAGGTCAGGCAGCATCCAAGGAGCAGGAGAGCGCAGCAGGTCAGGCAGCATCCAAGGAGCAGGAGAATCGACGTTTCGGGCACGACCTCTTCTTCAGGAATGAGGAAAGTGTGTCCAGCAGGCTAAGATAAAAGGTAGGGAGCTCCCTACCTTTTATCTTAGCCTGCTGGACACACTTTCCTCATTCCTGAAGAAGAGGTCGTGCCCGAAACGTCGATTCTCCTGCTCCTTGGATGCTGCCTGGACTCGTCCCACCTTTTATCTTAGCCTGCTGGACACACTTTCCTCATTCCTGAAGAAGGGCTCATGCCCGAAACATCGATTCTCCTGTTCCCTGGATGCTGCCTGACCTGCTGCGCTTTTCCAGCAACACATTTTCAGCTCTGATCTCCAGCATCTGCAGTCCTCACTTTCTCCTCGAAGATATACTAACAAAGGACTGCTCAGTATTATGCCAGAATGTCAGATGAAATTTAAGCTAAAGCAGCAGTATCTCTGTTATTAATGAGCATTTATGCAAAGGGGAAACAGTGGTCAGCCCAATATTTTGGGATGAATATATACAGCAATATGTTAGCTGATCAGAATATTCATATTGATACAATCTAAAATATTTGATCCAATTTCTTCATTTTTTGTCCATTTCAATGAACTGAGAAAAAATTGTAAGAGTACCAATAAGTAACAAACCTCAAGTTAAAGAATAATCTTCTGTATAAGAACAAGGTGAAAAAATAATAAAAATGGCTTCTTACCTGCCAGCTTCAAATGTGAACCAAGTAGGGTCCCGCCCATATCGTCTGAGTGCACTGAGAGGCCACGAGACCAGTTTTAGTCTGGGGTTGTGGATATCCCAAAGACAGATATTCTCATACGTTATTTGTAATGTGCATTCTCCATGTACATCCAGATTAGGAGATGGCATTAAATAGACATTGAACCTCTCTGAAAAAGCAAAGCGTGGCAGGACAAGGAATCATTAATCCTTCCTCAAAGATGACTTATCCATACTCCTCAAACAATTAACTCCCCTTTTAACATAAGGAGACCAAAATTGTACACAGTGCTCCAGATGAAATCTCTTTAGTGACAATTTCTGTTTCAAAATTTAATCTCCCAATTTAAATGCTAAAAAAAAATTTCTGCTACAATGGCAACATGTTTGTTAAAGCTCCCCAAGGTCTCTCTTGCTCCAGTGTTACAAGCACATGGTCATTTAGCAGAAGGTTTTGCATCTTTAGAATTTTTTAAAAATGCTTAATCGTTGACTCTATTCAATATTTTATGGATTCTTTGGGTATTAGGGGATATGAGAATTGAATGGAAATATTAATATTAATCTTCCTTCTGCCAAAAAAAAGTTACCTTACATTTATCTACTTAACATTGTCTGCCATTTCTCTACTCACAATTCAAACTTGTAAAGATTCTTTTAGATCTTGACATTGATTACTATTTGGTATCATCTGAAAATTTGGCAAATTTCCATTAGTTTTAGTTTCACTGATGTTTGACTGCCAACTAAACACCTTCACAGGGACCATTATTCTAAACTCTAAAAACCATCTAATTATTAGGACTATTACGTGAATTTGTTGATACTTACTAGTATCCTTGCAAAAGAGAAAGGAGGAGAAAAAACAGACGCACGGACAGAGACAGAGTTATAATCTCAGGATATAATTTAATAAAGTTGACAATTGATTGCTTCAATGGCTGGAAAGCCTGTGAGAGTCCTAAGACACCTCTTTTCATGATGATCAAGTGCTCAATAGGCATTTTACTGGGTAGTCAAGAATCTTTCCTGAGATTAAGGACACTTCCCGCTCCCACCTCAACCCCTGCCCACTGCCTTCCCCACGCTCCCACTGTAGACTTGCCCACCAATCAGAAGCCAGCAATTCTCCATTGCTCAGCAGTACCACTGGAGAGGTGTTTAGTGGCTGCTGCCAGTACTACATCCACTCAAAGCACCATGCCACAGCTGAATGGTGGTGGGAGAGGGATCATGGGGCGAGGGGTTGTGGATTTTATGTGTCAGCAGCAATAGCATGGGACTGGCTTTCAGAGAGTCCCCCCTTCTCAACTGCAGACTCATTTGATGGCTCAAGTAGTGGCAGGTTAGGAAATCCATCCACAGGTCCCCACCCACCACCTGACCTCCTAGTAAATAGACCCTGTCACAAAATATGCCCCAAGGGAGAGCATTAAACACAGTCCCTAAAAACTAATAATTAAACACTGAACTTAACCTTTACTGACCTTTCTTGTAAAGTTAAATGTCATTTTTTCCAGATTTGGGATTCGCTCTCACTCAGTGCTACAAATGAGCAATAATATTTTCTCACTTCCAATCGACACTAAAAACTCTATCACTAAACCAATGCCATCATTGGCTTCCTAAGCTCAATCAAGCCTCACTTCTCATGACTATACTATTTGGCAGGCTTTCCCTTCACAGTAATGACTGAGCAATGAATTCTGTTGTATGTCAGTCACCAGCAGCTTCATCCAGAGCTATGATACAATGGGGTCCTCAAATCCATGCTCATGATCACCCTATCATCTACCTACATCTTTTTGGCAAATTCCATTGGATGATTTGTTTTAGAGCAGCAAATGTTTATTACAGCTGATACAAATATTTAGTGATCCATACCTGTTTGTTCTCTCTGAACACCAGCTGTCAACAAATCAGGTTCTCCAAGGGTAATGTCATTGAGTCTGCTTCCCAGACACTCCATGCGCAGGAGCTTGCACCATTCCTCAGCCTCAAGCTCTATAAAAACACATAGAATTAATGCTTTATCGGCAGGAACTCAATTTTACTTCACAATCCTGGAGAACCTTAACAATTAAACTAATGACTTCAAGCTCAAGTTAATATTTATTAATTATGTTTGGATCTGAGGTCTAGCAATTAGCAAAGTGGTACTTTATGATCATAATGTTGACCATGTTTCAAAAGGCTACAGTTTCCAATGGCTTTTGAACCACAATAACCTAAAATTGAACATGAATATTTATGATGGTCTTTAATGCTAAATGTGAAAGCGAATATTTTCCTTCAACCTAATCATTGATTCGTGTGAGCAGTGAACAGATACATAGGTACTTGCTATCAGCTCAGTGATTATTAGACAGTTGAATCCTGCATAATATGTCTACATTAATTGTTATTAATCTACAATCCTTAATGACAAAAGGAAACCAAATCCGATGTTTTGCAAGTTAAGTTTAGACGTAAAGAAATTAGTGACTCATAAACTTTACATTTCTGGTTTTATATTAATGCTACTTTTATTCTGAGCCTTTCTTTTATCAGCTACTTTCAGTTTATGCCATTTTAAAATGAAATAGGGTTAATTTTATACTTCAGACAGTGAGCTTCTTGTTATTTAGAATATATCGAGTTTTGAGAAGATTTGTAACTCAGGTTGAGGTTTTGGATGTATGTTTGCTCGCTGAGCTGGAAGGTTCATTTCCAGATGTTTTGTTACCTCAGTGGGCCTCAGGTGAAGCAATAGTGAAAATTCCTGCTTTCTATTTATATGCTTGGGTTTCTTTGGGTTGGTGATGTCAATTCCTGTGGTGAAGTCACTTCCTGTTCCTTTTCTCAGGGGGTGTTAGATGGGGTCTAACTCGATGTGTTTGTTGATAGAGTTCCGGTTGGAATGCCATGCTTCTTGGAATTCTTGTGCATGTCTTTGTTGGCTTGTCCTAGGATGGATGTGTTGTCGCAGTCGAAGTGGTGTCCTTCCTCATCCATATGTGAGGTTACTAGTGAAAGAGGGTCATGTCTTTTTGTGGCTAGTTGGTGTTCATGTATCCTGGTGGCTAGTTTTCTGCCTGTTTGTCCAATGTAGTGTTTGTTACAGTCCTTGCACTGTATTTTGTAAATGACATTAGTTTTGCTTGTTGTCTGTATAGGGTCTTTCAAGTTCATTAGCTGCTGTTTTAGTGTGTTGGTGGGTTTGTGGACTACCATGATGCCAAAGGGTCTGAATAGTCTGGCAGTCATTTCAGAGATGTCTTTGATGTAGGGGAGAGTGGCTAGGGTTTCTGGATGTGTTTTGTCTGCTTGTTTGGCTTTGATGTTGAGAAATCGGCGGACTGTGTTCATTGGGAACCCATTCTTTTTGAATACACGGTATAGGTGATTTTCCTCTGCTCTGCATAAATCTTCTGTGCTGCAGTGTATGTTGGCTCATTGAAATAATATTCCGATACAGCTTTGTTTGTAAGTATTGGGATGAGTGCTTCTGTAGTTCAATATTTGGTCTGTATGTGTTGTTTTCCTGTAGTTGCTAGTTTGAAGTTCCCCATTGGCTGTTCGCTCTACTGTGACAGCTAGGAATGGCAGTTTGTTATTTTCCTCCTCTTTAGTGAATTTTATGCCAATAAGGGTATTATTGATGGTCTTGAATGTTTCCTCTAATTTGTTTCGTTTACTGATGACAAAGATGTCATCCACGTAGCGGACCTAAATTTTGGGTTAGATGTATGGCAGAGCTGTTTGTTCAAGTCTCTGCATTACTGCCTCTGCTAAGATACTGTGCAAGGTCTGTAACAAACAAACAAACAGGCAGAAAACTAGCCACCAGGATACATGAACAACAACTAGCCACAAAAAGACATGACCCTCTTTCATGAGCCTCACATACGGATGAGGAAGAACACCACTTCGACAGGGACAACACATCCATCCTAGGACAAGCCAAACAAAGACATACATGAGAATTCCTAGAGGCATGGCATTCCAACCGGAACTCTATCAACAAACACATTGAGTTAGAACCCATCTACCGCTCCCTGAGAAAAGAAACAGGAAGTTACTTCACCACAGGAAATAACATCACCACAGGAAATGACATCACCAACCCAAAGAAATCCAAACATATAAATAGAAAGCAGGAATTTTCACCATTGCTTCACCTGAGGCCTACTGAAGATGTTAGCTAGTAGGGTAACGAAACATCTGGAAATGAACTTTCCAGCTCAGCGAGCAAACCTACATCCAAAACCTAGAATTTATGTCTGCTGTAACACCTAATTATGAATGAATCATCTTCAATGGAGTTAGCACCGTGAACTCTTCGATCTTTGTCACTGAAAGTCTAACAGACTTATTCAGGCAATCATACAATCAAATTCTGACCGCGTTGCCACGCATGGGAATTGTGAGGTGTTCTCAGACCATTCTATCTTCTGGCTGGTCTCCAATTTGCCAACTTACACAAACTTGACAGCACCCAAATCTCTGCTAGCCAGACCTTACCTCACTTACCTATGCCTGATTTTAAAATTCTTATATTTACTTTCTAGTCTGACCTTGGTGTTTCTATTGCTGTAACCTCCTCAAGCCACAAAATTCTTTGAAGCCTCTGTCCTCCTCCAATTTTGAACTTTTGTTCCAAAATTGTAGACTTAGACTTAAGCTCTGGAATTCTCTTCATAAATCTCCCCACCTCCCTGCCTTTAAACCATGTCTTGAAACTTAATCTTTTGACAAAGCATTGGCTATTTTTTCTGATATCACTTTGCATGATTGGTGTCAAATTTTGCTGCTAACATTTCTTTGAAACATCTTAGGAAGTTTTAATGCATTAATATTATTTAAACAAAAAATATAGTTGTTGTTCGCTCATTCCATCATAGTTGCGTTGACAGCACCATGCAGCACCATGGTATAATGAACCATACTTGAAAGTCAAATGACTATTTCGTCAATGGATGCTAATCTCAACCTTTTTAGCTCTTTTAGTTTCTGGCTACATTAACATACTCTTCTGAGAAAGTGCTGAAAAATGTATTGCTGGAAAAGCGCATCGGGTCAGGCAGCATCCAAGGAGCAGGAGAATCGACGTTTCGGGCATAAGCCCTTCTTTAGGAATGAGGAAGGTGTGCCAAGCAGGCTAAGATAAAAGGTAGGGAGGAGGGACTTGGGGGAGGGGTGTTGGGAATGCGATAGGTGGAAGGAGGTTACGGTGAGGGTGATAGGCTAGAGAGGGGGTGGGGGCGGAGAGGTCGGGATGAAGATTGCAGAGTCGACATTTCGAGCATAAGCTCTTCATCAGGAATGCTGCTAATGCTGAATACTGCCTGACCGGCTGTGCTTCTCCAGCACCACACATTTTGACTCTGATCTTCAGCATCTACAGTCCTCACTTTCTCCGTTTCAATGAAACAGTTGAGAACAGACCAGAAGAGAAAGATAAGGAACATAGCCTGCAGAGGAATCACTTTATCCTGAAGAGCAGCACAGAGCAAGAGATATTATTTGACTTTTGAAGGTGTACAGATAGATGATCTATGAGGAAGGATTGATCATTCTTTATCTTTCCATGCTTTGCTTTTTCAGAGAGGTTCAATGTCTACTCTATATGCTCATTTATTTTCTTTCTCATTTAAAACATTAGGCAAAATATTAGTGTTGCTGAACACTTGGAGTGCAGGTTCATATATCCTTGATGTGGAGTCACAGGTAGATAGGATAGCGAATAAAGTGTTTAGTATGCTTTCCTTTATTGGTAAGAGTACTGAGTATAGGAGTTGGGAGACCATGCTGCAGCTGTACAGGACATTGGTTCGGCCACTTTTTGAATATGGAGTGCAATTCTGATCTCCCTCCTATAGGGAGGATATTGTGAAACTTGAAAGCATTCAGAAAAGATTTACAAGGATGTTGCCAGGGTTGGAGGGTTTGAGCTATAGGGAAAGGCTGAACAGACTGGGGTTATTTTCCCTGGAGCATCGGAGGCTGAGAGGTGACCTTATCAACGTTTATAAAATGGTGAAGGGCATGGATAGGGTACATAGGCAAAGTCTTTTCTCCAGGTGAAGGAGTCCAGAACTAGAGGGCATACCTTTTAGGTAAGAGGGGAAAGACTTAAGAGACAACGTCTTCATACAGAGAGTGGTGTGTGTTTGGAATGAACTGCCAAATGAAGTGGTGGAGGCTGGTATGATTACAGTATTTAAAAGGCATCTGGATGGGCCTATGAATAGGAAGTTGACTCTACAACTAGGATCAATTCCTTATCCAACAGTTTAAGCCCACCACCCCTCGACAAATGTCAAACCTTAAAGTTTCAGTACCTATCAAGAACTCCAACGCTACAAATGCTGAATGACATGAACCAAAAAAAATTGTATATTTATCTGTATTACCGTCTTCGTAAATAATAATTGCATAAAATGTTCATATTCTCTGTATGCCAGTCTGAGAATCATCAAGTCATAAAGATGTACAGCATGGAAACAGACCTTTTAGTCCAACTCATCCATGCTGACCAGATATCCTAAACAAATCTAGTCCCATTTGCCAGTATTTGACCCACATCCCTCTATTCAGATACCCATTCAGATGCCTTTTAAATGTTATAATTATACGAGCCCTCCCCCACTTCCTCTAGCAGTTCATTCCATACATGCACTACTCTCTGTGTGAAAAAGTTGCCCTTTAGATCCCTTTCAAATCTGTCTCCTCTCATTATAAATCTAAACCGTCTGGTTTTGGACTCCCCCACCCTGGGGAAATACCTTATCTATTTAACCTCCCCATGACCCTCATGATTTTATAAACCTCTGCAAGGTCAACTTTCACCTTCTGAAGCTTCAGAGAAAATAGAATGGGAAAGGAAACTGCAGGGGATGGGCACAATTGAAATGTGGAGCTTGTCCATGGAACAGCTACTGTGTGTCTTTTCTAAGTATGTACCTGTCAGTCAGGGAGGAAGTGGTCGAGCGAGGGAACTGTGGTTTACAAAAAAAGGTGAAGCGCTTGTCAAGAGGAAGAAGGAGGCTTATGTGAAGATGAGACGTGAAGGCTCAGTTAGGGTGCTTGAGTGTTACAGGTAAGCCAGGAAGGACCTAAAGAGAGAGCTAAGAAGAGCCAGGAGAGAACATGAGAAGTCTTTGGCAGGTAGGATCAAGGAAAACCCTAAAGCTTTCTATAGGTCTGTCAGGAATAAAAGAACGACTGGAGTAAGATTAGGTCCTGTCAAGGACAGTAGTGGGAAGTTGTGCGTGAAATCTGAAGAGATAAGACAGGCGCTAAACAAAGATTTTTCATCAGTATTCACACAGGAAAAAGACAATGTTGTCAAGGAGAATACTGAGATACAGGCTATTTGATTAGATGGGATTGAGGTTCATGAGGAGGAGGTGTTAGTAATTCTGGCAAGTATGAAAATAGTTAAGTCCCCTGGGCCGGATGGAATTTATCCTAGGATTCTCTGGGAAGCCAGGAGATTGCAGAGCCATTGGCTTTGATCTTTCTGTCATCATTGTCTATAGGAATAGTGCTAGAAGACTGGAGGATAGCAAATGTTGTTCCCCTATTCAAGAACGGAAGTAGATACAACCCTGGTAATTATAGACTAGTGAACCTAACTTTGGTTATGGGTAAAGTATTGGAAAGGATGATAAGAGATAGGATTTATAATCATCAAGAAAGAAATAATTGGATTAGGGATAGTCAACACGGTTTTATTCACACCCCTTCAAAAATAAAAGAATATATTTTGCTCTGTGTTACTTCCCAGGATAAAGTGATCCCTCTTCTACAGGTTATATTCCTTAGGTTGTGCCTCACAAACCTTATTGAGTTCTTTGAGAAGGTGACCAAACAGGTGGATGAGGGTAAAGTGGTTGATGTGGCCTATATGGGTTTCAGTAAGGTGTTTGATGAGGTTCCCCATGGTAGGCTATTGCACAAAGTACGGAGGCATGGGATTGAGGGTGACTTAGAGGTTTGGATCAGAAATTGGCTAGCTGAAAGAAGACGGTGATTGATGGGGAAATGTTCATCCTGGAGTTCAGTTACTCGTGGTATACTGCAAGGATCTGTTTTGTGGCCACTACTGTTAGTCATTTTTATAAACTACCTGGATGACAGCATAGAAAGATGGATTAGTATATTTGTCATTTTTATAAATGACCTGGACGAGGTGTAGAAGGATGTGTTAGTAATTTGCAGATGACACTAAAATCGGTAGAGTTGTGAACAGTGCAGAAAGATGTAGCAGGTTACAATGGAACAGAGATAAGCTGCAGAGCTGGGCTGAGAGGTGACAAGTGGACCTTAATGCAGAAAAGTGTGAGGTGATTCACTTTGGAAGGAGAAACAGGAATACAAAGAACTTGGCTAATGGTAAGATTCTTGATAGTGTGGTTGAGCAGAGAGATCTCAGTGTCCATGTGTATGGATCCCTGAATGTTGCCACCCAGGTTGATAGGGTTGTTAAGAAAGCTATGGTGTGTTAGGTTTTATTGGTTAGAGGGATTGAGTTTTGAAGCCATGAGGTCATATTGCACCTGTACAGAACTCTGCTGTGGCTGCACTTGGAGTATTGCATACAGTTCTGGTTGCCACATTATAGGAAAGACGTGGAAGCATTGGAAAGGGTGCAGAGGAAATTTGCTAGGATGTTGCCTGGTATGGACAGAAGGTCTTATGAGGAAACACTGAGGGACTTGAGGCTGTTTTTGTTAGAGAGAAGGTTGAGAGGTGACTTAACAGAGGCATATGAGATGATCAGAGGATTAGATAGGATGGCAGTGAGAGCCTTCTTCCTCGGATGGTGATGGCTAGCATGAGGCGATATAGCTTTAAACTGAGGGGTGATAGATATAGGACAGATGTCAGAGGTAGTTTCTTTACTCAGAGAGTAGTAAAGGCGTGGAATGCTGTGCCTGCAACAGTAGTAGACTCGCCAACTTGAAAGGCATTTAAATGGTCATTGGATAAATATATGGATGATAATGGAATAGTGTAGGTTAGAGGATTCAGATCGGTTTCACAAGTCACCGCAATATTGAGGGCCGAAGGCCCTGTACTGTGCTGTATTGTTGTATGTTCTTTGTTGTATGTTCTAATAGTCCCAGTTTATTCAACCTCTCCCAATGTTTGCTTATCAACACAAGCATTAGTGAAACTGATTGATTGTCAACAAGGTTCAGTCCTGTGGCCATCCTGTGATGCTTTGTTAAATAATGCTCTACCTTCAGGGAATTAAGCGGTGCAGTCCCCAGTAGCTACTAAAGTTGGGGGTGGGGGTGGAGAATAGCAGCTGTGCACTGTACGACATCAATGGATCCTAGTGCAGTTTATCTTAATGATTTTTTGTGCTTTTTTGGAAGTTTGTTTCTTTGAATCTTTTGATAGAAAGGGAAAGCTGAGAACAAATTATAAAATACTCAAATATTTCCATATTTCTTACATGAATAGAACATACTGGTTCTGAGATGTATTTGGTACCTACCTGACTCACATGCAAAGGTTTTTGAAGTATCATCACTGAAGATGATGAGTACAGCATGCCTCTTAGTGCCCTTTGGTAGCCTTGTCACATTCTTTATATTACTGAGGTCTGTAACCTGAAAGATCAACATTTTACAGTTCTGAATATCACTTGTTGACAGTTAGCCATATCCTTTATTCCTGGGAAAGAGGGTAATGTAATTCCAGAGGGACCAAGGAACAGCTAAAAGGCTTTGGTGCAATATTTACTCAGGCAAAGATCTGTTCCATTTGTAATCCAATACTTGCCTTAGGAAAGTCGACTAATGGGAAAATAAAAATATTATCATCAGAAAGAAAAAATAAGCAATGACATATAGTGCAGATTATAAATTACATTTCATTTATTCTAGTTGTTTGGATACATCTCTGGGACAGATGAGACTAGAACTGAACTCTCCTTGCTCAGAGATAGGGACAGTATCATTGTGCTGTTAGACTCCTTCCACCATTTAATGCTGCTTCTGGGAATAAGCAGGACTATATATATATATATATATGTATATATATAGGATCAAACAGTCTATGTGGCATTTCTGCAGACAGAAAGGTTTCTAAGGGGGTGAATCATGATGAGGTCATGAAAGGGTGCTAACAGAACCGTTGATTTATTGTCGAAAAGTTCCTCAGATCTACTTCTGACTTAATGGTACGACTCTACTGGAGCTGTGGTCAGTTCCACAATTTCCTGGCCTTTGAGAACTAATGACAGAATTGCATTTCTTAGTCTTATTCAAAACAGCTTGCAATACCTTTCAAAAAGCTAACATGACAAAATGGCTGACATTACCAGTCATATCTGAAACAACCTTAAGTACCGAGAAAAATACTTTTCATTGTGAAAGGGATGGTCTGGGGTAAGGTTCAGCAAAAATGTTTTTGGGAACCTCTGGCTTAAGAGAATGTGTAATGTAAAAACAATGGTTAATATAAATTATACGATTGAGTGCCACCAGATCCCACTGCTCATCAGGTTATGAGATCCTCATCACAAGCTCAATAGCTATTATAAATCACACTGTCATGCATTCTATTTATATCATACTTCATTTCGAGATGATACATTGGAAAATTTTGGAATAATTTATCTTTTCCTGAATAATATATCTTTAGTGAAACAGAAGAGTGGTACAATGGTGTCACTGAAGATGGAATGAAAAGGTCATGTTTAACTATCATATCCTCTGAAGCTAATTTCACTGCCCTTGCTCCTATAGGTCCACAATGGAAAGGACAGATGTTTGAATATATTCTGTGTTGCAAGACCCAATTTTCAGTCAGAAGTATACCTTACGTAGGCATTACAAGTATCTTTATTTTCATTGAACACACCAGTATTTTTCTCGAATGCAATGCTTGATTTAAATCAAGTGAAAATAACATGTTGGCTTCAGCTTGATCAGCTGCAATCCTTATTAAGCACCAAAACCTATAACTTAATCAGAGAAGTATTTCCCTTACTTCTTGATTATTCGTACTTTTTGATTTTTCGATCACAGTCATGGCTTCCTGCTCAGCCGGCTACACATTAACCTCCACTCTAGTCTGCCCAAACCAAACAATGATAAACTCCAATAACAGACAAAGAAGACTTTGCTGAGATACAGAACCTTCTCTATATCACAATAATAGATGACTTTGTAACCACCTAATAATGAATTGACTACTCATAGACTTTTGTGTCTGTTCAAAATCTTATGATCCACATGAGGCCCATTAATAAATCACTGAAAAATACTTTTGAAACTACCATTAAGCTAACATATTACTTTGTTAACTCAATATACACACAATTCTAAATGATATTTGTAGAGTTTAGATTTGATTTTTAAAATGGCAGGAGAAAACAACATGCCAACTCATTATATAAAGTCTTGCATTTATATAATACTCATGATCTGAAGAAGCCTCAAAGTTCAAAGTTTGTGAGAAGATTTGTACCTCGGGTGCTCGTTGTTGTGGTTCTGTTCGCCGAGCTGGGAATTTGTGTTGCAGACGTTTCGTCCCCTGTCTAGGTGACATCCTCAGTGCTTGGGAGCCTCCTGTGAAGCGCTTCTGTGATTTTTCCTCCGGCATTTGTAGTGGTTTGAATCTGCCGCTTCCTGTTGTCAGTTTGAACTCACAAACTTTGAACACCTACGGACGAGAGACGCTAAGACAAGCCAGGAAATGGGAATCTTGTGCCAACCGCCTAAGCACCACATACGAACAACTCCGGTTCCTGCATGAATGCTGAAAGAATCGAATCCTTCCAACACTGACAACTGGAAGCAGCAGATTCAAACCACTACAAATGCCAGAGGAAAGATCACAGAAGCGCTTCACAGGAGGCTCCCAAGCACTGAGGATGTCACCTAGACAGGGGACGAAACATCTACAACACAAATTTCCAGCTCGGCGAACAGAACTACAACAAGCCTCAAAGTGCTTTGCCGCCAATGAAACACTTCTGAAGTGTGGTCACTCATGAAATGTAGGAAAGGTGGTAGCCAATGTTTGCATGTCAAGATTCCACAAATGATGCCATAATGATGTGCTCCTTTAGCTATGGTTGAGGGATAAATATTAAATTTGATAGAAGGGAGAAATGTTCCTGCTCATCTTGATGGTGTCATGTCATCTTTTATGTCCAACTGTGGAGCAGACAGAGGCTCACTGCTACATTTCATTCCACACACAGATGCATTAAAGGTGCAGCACTCCTCCATAAAGCATTAGGAGCGTCAGCCTGGATTTTGTGCTCGCATCACTGGAGTGGGACTTCAACCCAATAGCTTTTGGCTCAAAAGTGACAGTGCTATTGTTGAGCGAAGGTTGACAGAATTTCAAACCACAATCTCTAGATGATATTCCAAGTGTGCTGCCAATGCTATTAAATTAAGACTAACACCGTGAGTGGCACGGTGACTCAGTGGTTAGCACTGCTGTCTTGCAGTGCCAGGGACCTGGGTTCCATTCCAGCCTCAGGCGACTGTCTGTGTGGAGTTTGCACATTCTCCCTGTGTCTGCGTGGGTTTCCTCCAGTGCTCTGGTTTCCTCCCCCAATCCAATTCACCTGAACTGATGTGCAGGTCAGGTGAATTGGCCATGCTAAATTGCCTGTAGTGTTAGTTGCATTAGTCAGGTGTAAATATTGGGTAGGGGAATGGGTCTGCTCTTTGGAGGGTAGGTGTGGACTTGTTGGGCTGAATGGCTTGCTTCCATACTGTAGGGAGTCTAATTTAAAAAAAGGCAGCCTGTGGATCAGCAAGAAACAAAACCTGGCAGAGTTTGCTATTGTTTAAATTAAACCTTTTGTTTGAGGGCAGTGGATATGAAAGTTGTGGATATTCTACTGATAGGTTGACTGCAGCTGAAGTCCTTGAATACAGTTCTTGGACACAGTAAAAGATAAGCAGAAGGCAGGACTTCCTCTTACCAATGTTGATTGCTTGACTGTAGAGATGGCAGAACACAGAAATAGTGTGACATTGTTTGTAACATCAGGAATCTGTGCAAGACAAATAATGAATGATCTTACCAGAACTGTTTGGTTAAGTTCTCCTTTTTATTTCTTTCCTAATCTCTCCACTGTCGCACTATGATGAAACTTTCCCTACCCTCCTTTCAATATCACTGCTACAGCCACAATCCTGTGCTCCCGATGTAGTCTTCTCTACATCAGGGAGACTGAATGTAAACTTAGGGAACAGTTCAATGAGCATCACAGCTGGGTCCGCAGGGGCCAACCGGACCTCCCAGTCACAACCTATTTCAATTCCCCCATACAATTCCTTTTTAACATGACCATCCTTGGCCTCCTCCATTGCCAAAATGAACCACACTGTAAATTGAAGGAACAACACCTCATCTTTTACCTGGGCAGCCTACAGCCCGGAAGACTCAACATTGAGTTCTCCAATTTCAAATAACCTCCCTCCCCATCCCCCAACTCCCTTGCCAGTCCTTCCCCCTCCCTTCCACTGTTTCCTTCCACCAACCAGATTCATTCCTCCCACTGACCAACCAGGTTGTACTCTCTGCCTGTCTTCACCTATCCCCACTTCACCACCCTGTCCCCCTGTAACCCTATTTATCTGCAGCTCCCCCACACCCACTCCCAGTCCTGAAGAAGGGCTACACCTGAAACATCGACTTGTCCACCTCTTAATGCTGCCTGGCTTGCTGTGTTCTCCCAGTCTCCTGCATGTCTGTTTTGGATTCCAGCATCTGCAGTTTTATTTTGTCTCTACAACCACAACACCACACATTTCTGCACACCCTTTTACTTTCATTTTCAAGATCTTCTCCCATCAATATAACTGCTGTTCATTCTTCTCGATCAGCATCACATGCTAAGCTGCCTTACCATAGAAGCTTTTAGCAGCATGAGTACTAAGCCACTTCTATTTTCCTTCAAGGGGACAACAACAGGAAAAGGACAAGGTTATAAGGAATTCTTCCTCATTGCTCACATTAATGGAAAAGACTCAGCATGCAGCACTGGACATGGAGAGGGGGGAAGCTACAAACATTTTCTGTCATCCTTCTTTTCACAATTTCCTTCTCATATTTTCTTTATACTAAATTATTACACACACTCAGTGTGACAACCTCATGACGCATAGCACTACCCCTCATCTGTCAGACCCATGTTCCCTCATCTCTCCTATGCCCATTAGAAATCGCAGGGTGCAATTTTCCCCTCCCTGATGGTCGCCTGAGAGGGGGAGACTAAAGGAAACAACTGGATGAGATGATTCTGTACCAACACTAAAGAGTCCTTTAAGAAAGTGTTAGGCATGCCACCAATTAAGGCTGTTAAGCAATCAATTAATAGCTGCATAAATGCATCAACTGATCATCTCCTTGTTAACCTGCCCTCGTGGTAGTTGGGACAGGTGGGTATTATGAAACCAGGTGGACCAGCCTGGCTGGTTGGATGGGGATCTCCAATTAACCAAATCTGGGAGCAACTGGAGGCATGAATGAAGTGAAAGTGGTAACCTCTGAAAGTCATCTTCAGCAGAGGAGTTAAATAAATAATTTGCATCAGTCTTCATGACAGAACCACATTCCAAATATACTAAATAATCAAGGGACAAAAGCGGGAGAAGCAATAAATACAATATCTATCACTAGAGAAATAGAACTGGGGAAGCTAATGGAGCTAAAGACCAATCAAGAGCTGATGGATGCATCCTAGGGTATTAAACGAAATAGCTACAGACAGAATGGATGCACTAGTAATAATCTTCCAAGAATACTTAGATTTGGAAAAGTGCCAAAGGATTGGAAAACTTCCAATGTAATTCATTTATTGAAAAAAAATAGGAGACATAAAATTGCTAAGTATAGCCTGGTAGCTTAATATCTGTTATCAACAAAATGTTAGTTTATTGTAAAAAATGAAATAGCAGAGCATGCACAAACACATGAGATAACAGGCAGTTCATGAAGGGTAATTCATGCCTGGAAATTTTACTAGAATTCTTTAAGGAGATAGCAAGCACTATAGATAACGAGGAAGCAGTGGGTGTTATATATTTGGACTTTCAGGAGGCACTTGATAAGGTGCATCATGTTAGACAGCTTAGTAAGATAAGACCATGTGTTAGGATATTATGTTAGCACAAGTAGAGAATTGGTTAACTAATAGAAGTCAAAGAGTTGTGATAAAGATTGTGTTTTCAGGTTGGCAACCTGTAACGAGTGGAGTGCCAGAGGGATCACTGCAGGGGCCACATGTATTTGCACTGTATATTAATAAGTTGTGAGGAATGGCCAAATTGTGAATGACATAAAAATAGGTAGCAAGATAAATGGTGAAGAAAACAAAGTCTGTAGAAGGACATAGATACTTTAAGCGAGTAGTCAAAAACTGAGCAGATGGAATATACTATGGGAAAATGTAAGGTTAGGCACTTTGACAGGGAGAAGAAAGTAGCTGATTATTATTTAAATGGAGAAAGACTGCAGAAAGCTTCATACAGAGGGATTTGGAAGTCTTTGTGTATAAATCATAAGAAGACAGCATACAAGTTCAGTACAAAATAGAGATGGAAATTGAAATTTTAGCCTCTATTTCAAAGGAAGTGGAAGGGCTTTTGCCCGAAACATCGATTTTCCTGCTCCTCAGATGCTGCCTGACCTGCTGTGCTTTTCCAGCACCACTTTAATTTAAACCCTAGGAAAATAGGGAAGTCTTGCTAAAATAATTCAAGACACTAGCTAGACCACACCTGAAATATTATGAATAGTTTTCAGCCCTATCTAAGGAAAGCTATACCGGCATTGGAGGCAGTCCAAAGAAACATCACGAGGCTGATCCTGGATGTGAAGGGATTATCTTGTGAGAAGAGGTTGAGTCATTTGTGCCTATACTTGGTGACATTTAGAAGAATGAGAGGTGACCTTATTGAGAAACATAAGATTGTTAGGGGGCTAGATGCAAAGAGGTCATTTCCTCTTGCGTTAGAGACTAGAAACAGAGTGTAAAATCTCAAAATAAGGGATCACCATTTTAGGACAGAGATGAGGAGGAATTACTTCTCTCAGAGAGTAGTCAATCCATGAAATTCTTTACCACAGTGACACATCCTGTACAGTTCTCTAAACATATTCAGGGATAGGTTTTTAAACAGTCAGGAGAACAAGGGTTCTTGACAATAGGTAGGATAGTGGAGCTGAGGATTATCAAATCAGTGATAATCTCATTGGATGTCAGTGCAGACTCAATGGGCTGAATGGCCTACTTCTGCTGTTACACGTATGCTCTTGACTTCAATTTCCCTGAGCCCACTTTCCCCATAAGTCCCATCCCATAATATGATGATAACTATTACTTACTTCTCACCTTTGGATTTTCAAAGGAGTAGGCTTTGATTAATGTTCTCTAGGACTTAGAAGCTCACAGGACAATCAGGTCAAGGCCAAAGTCAGAATGAGAAACTCATCTGTGTTCTGTCCATCATTCCTTAATGAACTGACTGACATGCAATAGGTTGGAAATGGGAAAACTGGAGTCTTAGTCTTCCACAGGAGATGAAGATAATTCTTTCAAAGGTATAGCACCACACACTTCAAAATTTTCAAGCACTAGCACAAACAAAAATAGCAACCCACTTTTTGGTCACCTGCTGCCAACCATAACTGACTTCTATTAAATCACACTGAAACACTATGGTTATTGATGTTCACATTCCAGTATATGATAAACTTGTAGTCAATACTTTTAAGAAATGGATACAGAACAGCCATTAGAATGGCTGGTGCACATCACGCAACCTTTGGCATTTTAGCTACATACAGGATAATCTCAAGTAATTACCTAATTAAATACAGACATTCCCAATCATCTAGGGCATTTACACATCTCTTAGCTTAATGATGAGACAAAACAGAAGGGCTAGAAAATCTCCAGCCTTCCTTCAGGAATTGTTCTGAATAACACAGATTGAAACCCAATGGGTAGCAAGTTGGAAGTGGATGATTTTATCATGATCCATATTTACCAAATGACTAAAACATACCCCTTTCATATAAAATATACTGATCACAGGCAGTAAAGGGAACACATACATGTTGTCCAAGACAATGGTTTTGTGGTGAGCTCAATAATTACTGCAGCTATCTCTTTTAGGCATTAATTACAGGCACTAGCAGTAGCATTTCTCTGGGTCTCCATATTGGAATAAAACTTCTACAGAATCATGAATTTTGTACAGCCTGCTAAATTGCGCTCAAATCTGAAAGATACATCGGAGCCCCATATTGATTTACAATATTACCTCTGTCACTGATGTCCATTTTGCCTGTAGAAGGGCATCTTTACATAATACAGTAATGATTGTTATCCCTTTCAACATAAGAAACTATGATGTGGATAACATGGTATTGAAAGATCAAAGAAACCTTTGTTCCTGGCGACTAGTATATATTAATATTAGCTCCTCAGACACATCTGTATCTGGTCTAATATTAAACTCTTTGGTTAGAAGAGTGGCACGCTTTCATAAGCTTTGTCATTCTTCAAATGGTCTGAGTTAACATTGAGTCAGAAACCTTCATACCCTCAGGTGACATGCTACACGACAGTGATGCTATCATGAGCATATCTCTTAAAGGTATACTACAACCTGACTGAGAGACATAATGCAACACCCACTAGGATTTCAACACTTTCCCAATTATGGGGCAATCAGTTAGGAAATATGATTTGATTATTAAAATGCATTGGCTGTTTAATATAAAATGGTAGATTTCGGAACATTAAAAAGCACAACAATATGAAGTTCTGTTTACTGTGGGAGATTGAGGTGGAGGGAAATGAGTATTATGGTTAAATAGAAAATCATAGAATGAGTTAGAATTACTGATGGCACTTCATTAGAAATGTGGAAGGCAGATTCTGTGCTGAGTTCAGTAGTCAAGGTTCTTTTAGTTGGTCGCTGCTGAAACTCTGTGAGGAACATCATATTTTGCCTTCATGCCCTTGGGTTAGATAAATGAGAAAAAGGGGCCAGCAAAGAATTACTGAGTTTGACAATATCAGGGAGCTAGATTAACAGCAGTATAGTCACTTGTTTTTTTCCAGGGAAAACTACTTTTTCAGCCAATTTATACAACACATGGGTTCCTGACTATTCCTTCCCAGACTTATATCATCACTCCATAGATGCAGAAAAGGCATATCAAAAGCTTTATTTCTGAAATCTGGGCGAGATAATAGATCATTAGCTGAGCTGGAAATTCAGCCTACTGTTGCAAAAATGAGTCTACTTTATCAAGCAAAAACAGAAGCAAACATCAGGCAAATTGCATGAACTGGAAGCTGCTTGGTATCACCAAGTAGGTGTTAAGATCTGTTTATAAGGTCAATTGGAGAGACCTCAGGCAGAAGTTTGACTAGTCTAACCCACACAGAGCAGGTAGGTTAGAGAGATAGGGCAAATCAATTTTTTGGGATTTCTACACTAGTTTACAGGCAGGAAGAGGTGATGCAGATGTTTGGGAAATTGGAGTTTGCTACTGATAAGGTTGGAGGCCTTTCAGAAAAACCATGACTGCGTGGGCTTATCAAGCTGGCCGCAGGTCCTGGAGTCATGGCTAACATCACAGAAACACTTGTAAAACATTGATCAAAACATCTAATTGTGTTAACCATCACACCAAAAGCTCTGAAATAGCATTAGTTGCATCTCAAATACATTATTTAAAGCCATGATCCTTCACGGCAAAATTATACCTGATGAAGAGTACATTTGTCAAAAAGCCTATTTATATTCCACTCAAAAATGATTTTATTTTGTAATCATTTGGTGTATTAAGTCTTGAAGGATGCAAGTTGGGTGACAGTGCTAAACAGGCAGTCTTGCATCAGCCTTCTGTTTTACTACTATTGGACATGATGGTGTGGATTGAAGTCAAAGGCCATGAGATTCAGTACTGCCCAACTGTCACTATTGACAAAGTTCAATATTCAGCCAACAGATTTCCAAATAGTTAACACCAATTGTTCTTCCAGCGCTTTTCAATATATCAAACTATCATTCTCAGAAGTGAGCAATTGCTGTCCAGTGAGAAAAATATTCAAAAAAAAATTAGACAGTAACAATATTTTCTTCTTTATCAAATTTTCATGCTCCATCACTTGAACATAAAGCTATAATTATTCACTTGGGATCAATATTGCCTCTGTTATCTTGAGATGATGCATCCACTTGAAAGACATTTGTTACAGATTACAGTAATTGTGCATTAAAGTGTCATTTTTTCCAAATTAACATTATTAATTTTGACAAATAATTATGAAATATAGGTGAATTAAAATAATGTATAATTAAAATAATTTAACAGCCACATTTATTCACTTAGCTTATATTCATTATTAAATGTTTTATATATTTTTTTCTGCTTATCAATACTTATGAAAGAAATACAAGATGCTTACTATGTAATTTAAAGAAGCTGTACATGTAGAATTTGAACTGTATTACAAGATTTTCTCCAACACCCATATTATAGCGTAAAGGTCTTTTGCATGCTAGGATAAAATTTCCAAGGAGTTGTCTTGTGATGCTCTGTCCAGGCACTTCATATCTTTATTTAGTCAATAAATATCAGGGAACTGTGCAAGTGAAACCTCAGTCTAAATCAATCAATTGTTGACTCCTCAGCTATTGTTGATTCCTCAGATTAAATCATCCAGTAAGTGCTACCACAAATAATAGGTATTCTAACAGATTAATCCTTCTTTCTTTCACCTTTCCTGCATCGTTCAGAAAGCTATCTACAGGAGTCTGCCAATAATGATTCACAGCAAGCACAGCAATGTAACTGGTTGTTAATCTGACTGCTATCTGTCGGATTTTACCCTATTCGATATGATTGCTATGTTTGTCTCCATCACAGAGAAATTGTCTCATTGTACATGAGGTGCTTTAAGATGTTTCAATCTCCAGAAATGCAAGTTCTCTCTTCCCCTAAGCATATTCCAAAATCCAAAGTCTCTGAGAATCAATAACATTATAAAGATTGTTTTATCCTATTTTAATAATTTGATGAGTATTAAGAATCATTAAGCAATGTATGTATAGAATCGTCTTCAGACAGATACTTTTGTATTCAACAATATTGCTTGAACTGCAATATTCATTTTTTGTAACCTGTGCAATTTTTTTTTTAGGAGAAAGTGAGGACTGCAGATCCTGGAGATCAGAGCTGAAAAATGTGTTGCTGGAAAAGCGCAGCAGGTCAGGCAGCATCCAAGGAGCAGGAGAATCGACGTTTCAGGGATAAGCCCTTCTTCAGAAAAAGCTCTGAAGAAGGGCTTTTGCCTGAAAAATTGTTTGTTTTTTTGCCTATTCATAGAAGCATAGAAGGTAGGAGAAGGAGGAGGCCATTCGGCCTTTTGAGCTCGCTCCACCATTCATCATGATCATGGCTAATCGTCCAACTCAATAGCCTAATCTTGCTTTCTCACCATAACCTTTGGTCTCATTCACCCCCAAGTGCTATATCTAGCCACTTCTTGAATACATTCAATAATAAATGATGTTTGCTACCCAACATACACTATTAATATTAATTCAAGATTACGCATGGTTACTGCAGATTATACACAAAGATACAAATATTTCTGTATTCAGTGTTCACAATTTGACTCCCTTGTTAAAAAAAAAATGAAATTCATGTTTTTGGTAACTGAACAAACAAATCTGCTTGTCATAAGTTTCTCACGGAAACAGGAAAAAGTGAGAAATCTAAGATACTCAGAAATATTTAGACTATTTGACATGCATTTGAGATTTTACGTGAGAATGAGATGGCAAATGTACAATTCATGTTTTACATTCTAATAGGTAAAACACTTGGAAAGCATTTTTCCTCAAGTGTTGGAAATTAAAGCTGCTAAAGCACTCAATTTGCGATTATAAAATAAAGTTGCCATTAAAGGTAAATATTAATTCTAATCCTGAAGTAAAGTTGGCTGCATCTTGTAGTTCTGAAAATGAAATTTCTGAGTTAAGAAGTGTCTGATTTAAAAAGATTGGCAGCCATGCCATTTTCTAATTTAAAAAAAAGAATTTTGACCATTTTGGGCACACACTGAGTAGTTTTATGTTCCAAGATGGATCAGGAGGACAAAGCTTTAACAGCAGGAGCAATATTGTGGAGATATTTAGGTAGAAAGATTACACTGGAGAAATTCAACAAGTCTGACAGCATCAGTGATAGAAAACAGAATCAATGTTCTGAAGAAAGGTCACTGGGGTTGAAAAATGTGGTGCTGGAAAAACACAGCAGGCCAGGCAGCATCCGAGGAGCAGGAGAATCGATGTTTTGGGCATAAGCCCTTCTTCAGGAATGAGGCTGGTGTGCCAAGCAGGCTAAGATAAAAGGCGGGGGGGGGGAGGGGATTGGAGGGTTCCTAGGCGGAAGATGAGGCACTCTTCCTCCAGGCATCGTGTGACCAGGATCTGGCGATGGAAGAGGCCAAGGACCTTCATGTCCATGGTGGAGTGGGAGGGGTAAGTCCCAACCCTTGGATTCAGCACCACCCTCTTGACCTGCAATCTTCTTCCCGATCTCTCCGCCCCTGCCCCCTCTCCAGCCTATCACCCTCACCCTCACCTCCTTCCACCTATCGTATTCCCAGCACCCATCCCCCAAATTCCCTCCCCCCTACCTTTTATCTCAGCCCGCTTGGCACACCAGCCTCATTCCTGAAGAAGGGCTTATGCCCGAAACGCGATTCTCCTGCTCCTCGGATCCTGCCTGGCCTGCTGTGTTTTTCCAGCACCACATTTTTCAACTCTGGTACTCCAGCATGTGCAGTCCTCACTTTCTCCTAAGGGGCACTGGGCCCAAAATGTTGGTTCTGCTTTCTTTCCAAAGATGAGTCGCTCCATCAATTTCAACTTTTTATGTTTTTTTTTGCTTAAGATTAAACTAAGCTGTTTCCTGCCCAAACTGATCAATGACAGTATTAGGTCATGTAATTGGATTCTAAACAATCCAACGAGAGTTCACCAAATACTTATAAAAATAAAAAACAAGCAAGATTTTCCTATGGGGCGGTACAGTAGTTAGCACTGCTGCCTCACAGTGCCAGAGACCCGGGTTCAATTGCCACCTCAAGCAACATGTCTGTGTGGAGTTTGCGCATTCTCCCCGTGTCTGCGTGGGTTTCCTCCAGGTGCTCTGGTTTTCTCCCACAGTCCAAACATGTGCAGGTCAGGTGGATTGGCCATGCTAAATTGCCCATAGTGTTAAGTGAAGGGGTAAATGTAAGGGAATGGGTCTAGGTGGGTTGCTCTTCGGAGGGTTGGTGTGGACTTGTTTGGCCGAAGGCCCTGTTTCCACACTGTAAGTAATCTAATCTAATCAGGACTATTTAAATCCAAAACCTGAACTTGAGGGCAGGTCGTCACTCCTGGAATTTTCAGAGTCTCCCCTTTATTTGCCATAGAGATGGATTTTCTGCCCAACTCATGGTGGCAAAAGGATTTTGGCATCAGAAAGCTAATCAGAGGGGTGTGGGAGCATTAGTGGGCTGTTGTGACAGATAAGGGAGTTTCGTCATCTGTCACTAGCACTTTAAAACTTCAATTGGAAAAAAAAACAAACAGTCTGTATAGCCAGGGCATCACTATTAAGATGGGGGAATGGAATGCACTCTATGGAGTGCCGTTTGACAGCTTTCTCACCAAAGTAGACCTTGAGAGCCTCACAGCTTGAAGTCTAGACTTTTATCTGCCACCAGATGCCCGCCTCCAGGGATCTACATGAATAGGATGGGTTTAGACAGATACAGGCCAAATGCAGGCAAATAGGACTAGTCCAGTTTGGGAAACCTGGACAAGTTAGACCTAAGTGTTTGTTTCCATGCTGCATGACTCTATGACCTTTAATGAAGATAATCAGCTATCTGCCATGTGGGATTGAGTAGCACCCCTGGTCCTAATTATGCCAATGAAATGATGAGTAATGATAGTATGGAGTCAGGAAAATGCCACATCAAAATTTTTCCTGCGCCATCCATCTCCAATCTCACCCCCTGGTGGGACCTGTCACCTTCTCGAAGGAACAGATGGGCAGCTATCCTTAATCAAGAATTCATGTCTTCAATTCTCTTGACCTAGCCCCTGAAGCTACAGAAAGAATGCCAATGAGTGACCCACAAAACATTCTCTCCTCACTCCTTCTGGAGAAGGTGTTCAACTGGCTGCAAAAAGACTGAAGACTTGATCAAAGTTTACAAAATTATGAGAGAAATTATTTGGATGCGAGCATAAGAGGTACAGTTAGTAAGTTTGCAGATGACACCAAAATTGGAGGTGTAGTGGACAGCAAAGAGGGTTACCTCAGATTACAACAGGATCTGGACTAGATGGGCCAATGGGCTGAGAAGTGGCAGA
>NC_057729.1:15385350-15402529 GCF_004010195.1 Chiloscyllium plagiosum
CTGGGTCTGTTTTCCCTGGAGCGTCGGAGGCTGAGGGTTGACCTGAAAGAGGTTTACAAAATTATGAGGGGCATGGATAGGATAAATAGACAAAGTCTTTTCCCTGGAGTCAGGGAGTCCAGAACTAGAGGGCATAGGTTTAGGGTGAGAGGGGAAAGATATAAAAGAGACCTACGGGGCAACGTTTTCACGCAGAGGGTGGTACGTGTATGGAATGAACTGCCAGAGGATGTGGTGGAGGCTGGTACAATTGCAATTTAAGAGGCATTTGGATGGGTATGTGAATAGGAAGGGTTCACCAGGTGATGAAGGAGCGTCGCTCCGAAAGCTAGTGTGCTTCCAATTAAACCTGTTGGACTATAACCTGGTGTTGTGTGATTTTTAACTATGGATAGAATGGATAGTCAAAGCTTTTTTCCCAGGATAGAAATGTAAATTACTAGTGGACAAGGGGTATACATTTAAAGAAGATGTGAAAGATAAGTGTTTTACAGAGAGGACAGTAATGCCTGAAATGCACTGCCAGAAGATGTGGATAAAATAACAATGTTTGAGAGGCATCTTGACAGGCACAATAGATAGGAAATAGAAAGACAGTGAAAAGGCAAAGGCCTTTAGTTTAGAAAGGCATAATGTGTCAGTGCAGTCTTGGTGTGCTGAATGGCCTGTCCCTGTGCTGTTCTTTGGCATCAAATTGTTAAGGTTGCAATACATTTTTTAAAATAATGATCACATGGATCTCATTCATTCAACCTTTTAATAAGAGCCTTTTAGGTCTGTTTAACAATTCAGTAAATTTGTGGCTAATCATTCACTTTGATCTTTGTCTTGAATAGACTCCTTATTTTGGAAACTTTAACCTGAGCCAAGTATTCTAAATTAAGCACTTGTTTTAAATAGAGTCTCATGGATTGGGACAGAAAGAGAGTTTACAAACTTCTATTGTCAGAAACCAAATCTGATTAAAGCTCACTTCTTGTGGGAATTTATCCATGTCTCATCCTGACCAAACAAAAGGTTTTTACTTATACAATTAGTTAGTGTTTTGTCATCATTTTTCATCAGATTTATTATCTTAATGCAGCCAATCATCATTCAGACCAACATGCATCTGATTTCTGGATTGTTTGTACTAGCAGTTCACAGGTATTTATTTATTTATGTTTTGCCTGAGAGTGTCACAGGGAGCCAAACAGGCAATTTTCTGCCGCAGTATCTTTTATTCTGCCCTAATTATTTTACCCATTCCTCTTGAGATGTGCTGAATTGAGAGTGTAATTTGTCTGGCACATGCAAATGACAACACTTTCCTCTGGCTTCTAATGACTTTTGTTCTGCTCCAGATCCCAGGCAATACTATTTTTACAGCATTACTAAACTGAACTCATTAACGCTCTGTGATCACATTGCTAGTGGCCATGGAAATGATTGGAAACAACCTGAAAAAAATTTTGGTTATTATGTACACCATTGCAGAATTTAAAATTATATAATTACCAAGACACAATAGCAGAAGGCCATTCAGCTTATCAAGACTGTTCTGCCAAACAAGGAGCTAATGGCTAATCTGATGATTCTCAACTCCACTTTCCTGCCTATTCCCCCAGAAAGCCTCGATTCTTTTATCGATTAAAAATCCATTTCAGCCTGAATATATTTAACAATCCAGCTCTACGGCCAAAGATGATAAAGACTTCAACAAATTCACTACCCTCTAAGAAGAAATTTCACAATTCGATCAGGCAACCCCTTGTTCTCAGATTATGTCCTCTCGTACTACACTGTCCCACAGGGGAAGTAACTTTTGCACGCCTATCTTGTCAAGTCCCCTATGAATCAAGTGTGTTTGAATAAGGTCACCTCTCTTTCTTCTAAACTCCAATGAGTACAGGCCAAACCTATTCAAACTCTCCTCAAAAGACAAACCTTCTATATGCAGGATCAGGCTAGTGATCTTTCTCTGGGTGGCCTCTAATGCCAGTATGTCTTTCTTTAGATAAGGGGCCCAAAACTGTTCATAGCATTCCAGCTGACTACTGCCTTGAACAGTGTTAGCAAGACTTCCCTATTTTCATACTCCATTGTCTTTGAAATAAAGCACAACATTCTATTCGTACTCCCAATCACCTGAACATCTATGCTAGCTTTTTTATGATTTATACACAAGCACTCTCAAATCTTTAGCTTTCTGCTGCCTTTCTCCAGTTAAATAATATGCAGCTTTTGTACTTTTCTTGCCAAAGAGGGTAATCTCAGTTTCTCACAGTGTGTTCCATCCGCAAAGTTATTGACCATTCATTTAACCTGTCTATATTCCCACTTTTTTTTGAGTTATCCATGAACTTGGCTATTGTACATTCACTTACCTTATCCAAGTCATTAATGCGCATTGTAAATAATTCCTCAGGGGTAAGAGAAAAGAAGAAAACAAGCTATTTAACAAAATGCTCAAAAACAAACAAGAAAGCTTAATCATATTTGAAAATCTATCATAACGAAAGCTACTGTTTATAAAATGTCATTATAAAAGTGCAAATTTGGTGACCCCTTCTAAAGCATTGAAACAACTCCAGATCCTGCTGTTCTGAGAATTTTGGCACAGAACATGTAAGAGAAAATTAGGAAAATCTGAGGCTAAAAAGACTTTCAACTGATTGTTATTAATAAGCTGAAACTTATGAATCCATTCCCAAATCTTAAGGGGTGCTAGTTGTTTAAATGAATAGCTTGTTATTATTGACACTGAAAATCAATGTGATGAACACTACGTGTTAGATGACCACAAATCTTCTGTCAACAGTTGTAGCTCAGCTAGTAGCACTTTCATCTTTGAATCATGATATTCCAGATTTATGTCCCACTCCAGAACATGGGCACCAAAATCAAGACACGACAGTAGATTGCATGTGACCAGTGCCCATGTAACATTTACTGCAGTGTTTAACCCAGTGTCCAACAAAAAAGTCCTTCAGAGCAAGAAGGGAGTTGAATTCAGGACTTAACTGCTGTGACTTTGATGGTGAATTTTCTTGGCATCTATCTTGTTTGGCAAATTTGATAAATAAGGAAGCTATATATTAGTGAGGCAGGTTGGCCATCAAGGCATTTAGCTAACAATAATCCTCCTTAACTGGAACTTGCCATTGCCTAGTGAGAAACTTGTTGCGCTGCTTGACAAAAACATGAAAGATGAGGGTGACAGCTTCCTGAAGTCAAGATGGACAACGTCGGACTTCTTTTTGGCTTCTACCACACCTCACCATATCCCATGTCACTCAGATTCCGGTCTATGATGCTACTTTGGAACATAGCAGGTGAGTTACCCTGGTGACTTGGCCAATATTTATCCTGCAGTCAACATCACAAAAGCAGACTGCCATTATCACATGCTTCCTTGAGGGATAATGCACAAAATTGGTGACTGCCATTTTGTGTATAATAAAAGTAACTACATTTTAAAAATACTTAATTTGTTCCACAGTATGTTGAGATGAAATGATCATGATAAACACTTTATGAATGCAAATCTTTGTTTCTCACCTCCTGTCTGTGCTGAATAAAAAGTAGATCATTTTTCACCAGAACTGGGTGTGTTAATTGAAGTGGGCAGGACCCCTATGAAAAGAAGGACTAAATATCCAGGGACAGCTAAGGTAAGGTTTTATAAGTTGCCCCACCTTGGCAACTTCATCAATGACAGAAATCACACATAATAATAATTGACTTTTTTTAAGACAAAGTTCATTACAGTTCAGTTAATGCCTCCTTGGCTCAGGGAAAGCTGATTAAGGAATGATTGAATACCCTGACGTTGCTGCCAAGCCAAGACAGCCTGCCAGGCTGCTGGAATACTTGGAAGAAGAGGAAAACTGCCATGCCATGCCAAGGCCATCTTTGTCCTCCTTCATGCACACAGGCCTAGCTGCTGACCTGGAGCCAATTTCCAACATTCTATTCTTTTTAATAACAACCCTACAATTAATGCATTATATATAGTACAAATAACATGCTATCACATTTCCCATTATACAGTGCATTTTGACAAAATCTCCATGTTTAAACTGTGTCAGTTGCATGTAACACTTTGAGGTGCAAAGTTCATTCTACGGTGATTCTTGACGAGGATGAGTCTTTTTTGTTTCCTTATCCTGGATAAAAGCTGGCACAATCAACACAACCTGGAAATTTTTGTCAAGAACAATTTTCCTAACTTTTCATACGTTCTCTAACTTTGAACAACAGCAAGCTTCATGGAGGAACAAGGAGCAAGTAGTGAGCTGGACCAGCCAGGTAATTATTCTAATTTTCATGCAGTCAATTATCATTATCTAGTTTCTGTCTGGTGCATTGGAGAATGTGAAACTACATAACAATGAGGAAAGATGACAAAATGAGGATGAAGTTAAAAGTCACACAATACCATGTTTTGAGTGATTCCCTTGTATGACACTTTGATCTTTTACTATAAATTCTGTGTCGTATCATTCTGCCCCACTAGCTACCTGACAAAAGAGCAGCACTCCAAAAGTTTGTACTTCCAAATAAACCTGTTGGACTATAACCTGGTGTTGAGTGATTTTTATCATTGTCCACCACATTCCAACGCGTCATAATGAGGATGCTCATGCATGTAAATAGCCTTGCGAGAATACTGTCTTGCTGTTCAACAAGTGGTTAGAAATGGGACGTTTCGTTTTCAACAGTGGTAAACTCCTCACTGCTGACCTCATGCAATTTCCCCAACTTTCCCGCAAATGTGCACATTTTTCAGTGGCTCGGAATGATCATTCTATGTTTGCGTGCAAAAATTACTTTTAAATTTTTTTTACAATTATCCCTGTTTAGCTATATCTTGTCTGAATAAACATCAAAGTCAGTGCTACTGTAGTTGGTCATTTTCCTGTGGGGGGAACATCACATAGAAGCAAGAAATTGGACAATTCCAAACATGCTTCACAGCTAACATAAATAAGTATAAATAAAATCAGTATAGACTGAAGTCCATGGTGACAACTGCACCCAGTTGTCATCTGTTGCAAGTGAATGTTGACCATTTCTTGTCAGGCTTTGAGGCACATGCAGCTCAGTTCTCTCATGGACAAGGGAAAGCTCTTTCTCTCCGATGTCCTCCTGCTCCTCCATGGAAATCTCCGCCTGTTCACCGGTTTCTCAGCATTCAGCACATTGTCTTGTTGCATGCTCTAACTGAGTAGAGCACAGCATGCTGGATGATGTGGCACTCTCTGCTCACACTGTACTGGAGGCTCCAAGCAGCAGAATTGGACTGAGAGTTGTCCCAGCAGCAGAATTGCATCTTCAGCAGCCCTATCATCTGCTCTCATTCAGCTATGGTCAAAAAACTGTGCTTCACATCAGTTAATGGATTGCACAATGTTATCATGAACCATAGTTACCCCCAGTGGATAGATGCAGGAGTAGTGACATTTGCCAGGGTAGAGAACTTAGCCCTCTAGGGAATAGTAATAGTGATTACAGATCATATACAAGTGAATTGAATCAAACTTCTTTATATTGATGAATTCTGCAGTCTTGTGATACAGCTCTCTCAGTGCCACATTGATGCCACTCTGCGTCTAAGTATCTTCTCAATTCTTCAGACAGTTCAGATTGCAGTACTGACCTCCACCATTCTCTTGCCTTTCCCCGTTCATGATTTAATATGAAATAATCATCTAATCCCCTTTTAAATGCCCAATTGACTCTGCCTACACTATACTTCCAGTCAGTTCTTTCCAGTCCCAAATCACTCATTCGCATTACAAAAATATTTCTTTCATCCTACTGGCTGCATTACCAAAATGCTTTAAATGTGTGTCCTCTCATGTTATGAAAGGGAGTATTTTCTCCTATTTCCCTCTATCCAGACAGCTCCAGGTCTTCAATTTTTTTATCAGATCTCATCTTAGCCACCAAGGAGAACAGACTCATACCCCCCAATCTATCTTTCTCGCTGATGTTTCTCATCCCTGAGCCATTCTTGTAAACTTGTTTAGCACACTTTTCTGTGCACTCACGACCTTTCTATAACATTGCACGTAGAACTGCATACGATATCCCAGCTGAGACCTGACAGGTGCCTTGTATAAATTCAGCCAAACCTCCTTGCTCTTCTACTCTATGTAATATTGTTGTCTCCCACAAAGCACAGGATACTGAATGCTATATAAACTGGTCTTTATAAACTATCTTGCCTCCTCCAGTGACCTATGCAGAAGGGGATGGATAAGTCCCGAAGAGGAGGTTTTATAGTGCAGTAGGTAGCATCCTTATCTCTAAGTCAGAAATCCTGGTTTAATTTCCTGCTCCAGAACGAAGGCCAAAGAAATAATGTTTGTAATATGACCAAACAGATTGATTATCAACTTGTAAATCCTTCTAACAAGTGCCGATGGGAGTCGTAAGAGTGTGGGAGACTTCTGATTAGTTATGTTATGAAAAAGTATTGGAACTTTGATCCTCACAATTTTGAGCTACAGGTTGTAAAATGTAAAAGAGTATTGGAGGGCAGTTAGTGCGACAGCCAGAGAGGATCTATGGGAGACAATAAAACAAAGCTTGATTTCCTCCTCCCCATTTAGATGGATTTTACCCTTCCTGTGGAGCAGGTCAGCACTCTGCCTTTTGCAGAAGAATACTTTGAGCATTGTAAAGTTAGCTTTTAAAGATAAGGCTTGAAATAAAAAGATTGCAAGCATTTTTAAAAAGAAAACACACCATATACATTCATGTTAAAGTTGAGTTTTGCAGACCACATTTTTAGGCAGTAAGTAGAATTTGGCTTTTGTGCAAGTAATATATCTGAGGGGCTGAAAACCATGTCTTTGGAGCTGCTGAACTGCCAACAAAGACACGGACCATGTCTGCTGGCTGTGGTGCTGAATTCCACAGGGAACAGCTGTCAAAGGATATCTACCAGCATTTCTGACATAAATGAAAAATTAGCAAGTGTGAAAAGGCTCACTGGACTGTTCCAAACAACTCCTCTCCCATGGCTAGCATAATATGTATGAAAAATTGAATGATTTTCGTGTCAAAAGTCAGGTGTTACCTCTTAGTCGAGATGACTTATTACTTAAGTATATATGGTCCATAGTTAATCTTTGATGGCATATGCTTAATTAATTGATTAATACACGGTTAAATTTATCATGTAAAACTTATTTAACTGAAGTATAATCTTTAACTATTTTTAGCTATGACTAAAACAGGCTGATTTAAAACCATACTGATGTTTTAACTGTTATACATGATGAATTACATATGTGATCAGTCAGTAAGCATAGGATTAAGCTCTTGAGCGTGAGCTGATTAAAGATGAATATTAATTTGTTGAGATGGTATTATTTCAATAATACAGCCATTGTGCAATGTAACTATAACTTTAGGAAACACTTTGCAAAAGAGCCAACAAGAAAATTGATGACCAGACTGAAGAATGCATTGCAACTAAACAACTCATTTTAGGAAAGTGACAATTTCCACATCTATTGCCAAACAATGACTTAGGCCTCAAATCCATTGTGTCAGTAATGCAAATTAATGAAGAATCACATTTTATTATTGCTGATGAACACTTCCTAAGAAGCAAGAACTGTGATATTTGCTTGACTACTGATTTACTGATGAATGCAAAGTCAGTTGACAGCAATTTACTATCAAATTTTAAACAGAAATATTGGGTGGATTGATTGAGTTTTTATGAATCATTGTTGAAATAGTTTTTTTAAGTGCTGAACTCAACTAACCATTTTGTTTTCTCGTATGTTATTTCTAAAATTGTCTGGAGATTTGGTTTACAATGATAAACTATCATTTTGTCTTGTTACTGTGTTCTTGGGCTGGGCTTGATCTGTCATAGATTTTCATTCTGAAATTCCACTTGGGGCTATAAAATTGATGTAGTGTCGAAAATTGAGCAAATATATCACAATCACATTCTATTTCAGTGACATTGTTGACTTTGATGCACTTTACATTGCTAAATTTTTTTTCTCCCAGTTTTATGTGTTGAGCCTTACATCAAAATGTTTCAAAATGTAACCATTCTATTCAATTCTTTGCAAATATTGGTCGTATTTACTGAGAATACAAATCTATGAGTAGGTGGTGGATGCTGCCAAATCTGTTGTTGCCAACCATCCATCTTATGCTTTCTTACTTTATTTCTGCTATGTTATAAATACAGTACTGTATTATAGTATTATTTTGTAAATAGATTTTCATTTTTCTGAAATTAATATTAAAATAGTAGGTAAAGGATTTTACAAGACATATATCACCATTATTTAATTATTACTAATGAAAATCAAGGGAATCTTGAGTTGAGCGTATTTCAGAAATAGTTCCACTAATGGACTGTAACAGTTCAAGAAGCAGACTTTGAACCATATTTGCAAAAGTAACTACATGGAAATGCGCCTTGCTAAAGCCATGAACAAAAAAAAGCATAATTAACCATTACCTTCAAAGTCCAGATCATGTTTCACAAAACAAAATGTTTCAACTAGTATAAGTATATTAACAGAGGAAACACCTCGAAATAATAATATCATAAAAGTTGCATGACTGACATAATCATATGGCTTTCATGTTTAAAGTATTGATTTCCGGTACAGACACTCTGTAAATCAATACACTTTAATTCATAAGAAATATGAGCAGGTGTAGATCATTCATTTCTTTGAGCCTGGTTCACAATTCATTAAGTTTGTGACTGACCTGATTCTGGCAACAGTTCCCCTTTCTTTTCAATTACAGTATGTGATAATCTTATAAATCTCAAATAGAACATAGGACTGTAGTTTTAAATTTAGGGTAAATAAAAAGTATGATCTTGAACTATTTTTAGCTGTGGGTAATAAAGGCTGTTTTAAAATCACATTGATAGTTTCAACTGTACCAGGTGATCAATTATGTGAATATGAGCTGATTAACAATGAATATTCATTTATTGAGATGGCATCATTTCAACAGTATAGTCATTGCTAAAGTCAATGTAACTATACCTTTAGCAAATGTTTTGCAAAGAGCCAACAGGAAAATTGATGAGCAGACCATGGAGAATGCAATGTGACTAAACAGTTCATTTTAGGAAAGTGACTGTTATCAAATTTGTTCCCAATCATAACTGCTGAATGGAGCTGGTGAAAAATGAACTCCGCCTAATGTCTATGCATAAGTTGTGAATGTGGACATGAAATTTTTAGAATTTAGGCTGCAATAACTCCAATTTTGTCTAATAAAGGATTCTGAAAGCCTTTGGAATGCAATTTCAGCTCAAAGCTTGATGTTGACAAACAATGTCAACTCTCTCAAGAATAAAAACTATTGTATTGACAGAGAGATTGATGGCAATTCGTAACCTGTTTTGTTATGTCGAATGAATTTAAACCATGTCTCAGTTAATAGGTCTGTTGTTGTTGGTATGGTGTCCAAAATGTTTATTCATAATTCTGAGGTTATCTAGTAAATGGCTTTGATGGGGAATAAGATATTGTGATATTGGAGGCAAGTCTGCTAAAATTGAGAAAGCACTCAAATCGATCAGAGACCATTGTAATCTTACTGTAGAAAATACTGTTCCTGCAACAGTTGTGTCAAGAGTTAAAATTCAGATTTCTGAAAGATCTTCTGGTACTCCTGACTGGCAGTAGAGTTGCAGTCAACTGCAACTAAACTAAATCTATCTGCTTTGAATTTGCCTTAAGATCTTGTGCCATGGGTGTCAAAACTGAAAAAAACTGTAGTGCTCCAGGCAGGTTTGCAGACAGCATGAAACAAAAAGATTTTTTTGTGTCAAATACTGATGCAGTGAAATTATGGAGCCGTATTAAAGCTTGGGAATTAAAAGTAAAATTAAACTCTGGAGTGAAATTTTGACCATTGCTTGGAAAGAGTAGTGTGTAGCACATACTGAATGGGAAGACTAAAACAGAAAGGTGATTACAATGAAGGTTAAATGATGGCTTCAACGATGGTTAAACAGTGACTGTGGTGTTAGAATGGGGTTGTATCGGCGAGGGATGCCACCATACCAGCTACCTGTCATGAGCAGTGTAACTTCATGGCTCTCAGTGAAGGGCAACACCAGATTTCCAACAACTGACCAGGTGCACAACAGCCTTTTCAAGATGGAGTATGTGCAAATGGTGCTGATCAATCAGTGGCTGAATGGCAATGTGTTTCAGGAAAAATGCATGGGCTAGAATCAGACATGATGGACACTTAGGGGCAGGGGAGATTGTTAATGAGGCAGATTTGATAAGATACAGCAAGAAAACTCATCAGACCTTTTGGCAGAAACTTTCCCAAGTACTGAACTTGGGAATAGCTTGGACTTAGCCAAAAGCCATAAGATTCAACTCTATATATATTCAGAAGTTACAGCGTTGAAAATAGATTTGGTTATGCGTATTTATTTCCAACTGCTATGCCTTTTAAGTTCTACAGTGCCACAAGTTACAATCAATGCAGGAAATCCAAATCATGTTAATCTGCTTCAAAACAAACCCCAAAATGTAATTTTGTACACTTCCAATTCCAGCAATAAATGCCAGTATATTATCAAAATAAGAGTCAGAATGGTACCAAGTTCTTTTGCTCAGAACATTAGACACTACTGGCACCATGTGGTACAATCAAATTTAGCATTACAAGTTATCAGCCCAAGTCTGATGTCATCCAAGTCTTGATTCATATGGACACAAGGTGATTCAGTATCTGAGTTGTAGGGAGTGGTGCTGAATATTGTGGAAACATCAGTGAACATTCTCACTTTTGACATTATGATGGAGGGCAGGTGGAAATGGAGAGTGGGAGGGGAAGAGGAAGAAGGATGGAGAGAGAGGTAAGGGTCATTGATGAAGTAACTGAAGATGGTTGGGCCAAGGTCATTACCCAGCAAGCTTAGGGGCTTTTGTAGCACAGTGGTCGTGTCCTTATCTCTGAGGCAGGATAACTGGGTAAAAGCCACACCTGCTCCAGAGCTGTGTCATAACATCTCTGAATGGGTGATTAGAAAATATCTAGCATGAGGAGCTTAGAACTCTTGTGGCACAGTGGTACTGTCCCTATCCTTGAATTAGGAAGCCTGAGTTCAAGTACCACCACTCCAGAGATTGCCCTAACATGTCTAAACAGGTTGACTACTCTGAAGGTCCTACAGTTCAAATTCTACCTGTTCTCTGTCCTTTCTGCATTTCTGCACAGGTTGATTTGGAAATAGGTTATATACGTTTTGAACCAATTTGTAACCTATACAATTATTTAGTTGCCCGAGACCTGGCCTGAACCTAAGGAGGATTGAAAGATTTTGGCCAAAGCCTCCACAATTTCATTCTTTACTTCCCTCTGTATCTTTGGAAATGTCTCATCTGGTCCTGGTCAACATGATGTACAGTCCAGTCTTTCTAATGCATTTTCAATTTATAGTCACTAGTGTCTCAACTAGTTCTTATATTTTCCTCTAGCAATGCTTAGCAGCATCTGCTTCCTTACTGTCCAATACAGACCCTAATAGTCTCTATTCTTTACCACCTCATAACTCTTTATATTCCTATTGAAGATTTTGGGATTCCCTTTTATCTTGCTGCCAGTTTTTTCAAGTACACTCGCATTGCTTCTCCATTTGCTAGATTTTCCTTGTAACGTGTTATATTTAGCCTTGTTTGCATTTGTATCAACAATGTGACAGTCATACAAACCTTTTTCCTGCTGTTATGGACTGGGCCAGACCACTCAATATATTCTTAAGCAGGCAGCCCAAGACCATAACTTTGCAATTTGTTTCGAAGAGGGTACAATGTAAAATACCCGGATTGTGTTAGCTACGTTGACTACTAGATTTATTCACAAAATTACACAATGAAACACAAAGAACAGAACTCAGTCTATTCAAACTAGACTTAATTATGCTGTTCCAAATATACACAACAGTCCCAATAAAGAAACTCCATTTAAAACCCAGTATAAATGTAACATATGCTTACAGGTTGAAGTTGAAGGACAGAAAGAGATGGGGGGGGGGGGGGAGAGAGAGAGAGGGAGAGATTCCACACAGCTCCCTGTTGAACTCCTTACCAGTTCAGGACTGAACTAAATTGCTCAGCTCAGCAAGAGAGCTAACCACTCCCATTTCATTATACCGGTTCTTCTAAAACATGACCACTTGGCCTGAAGTCTCATCTGTTTACATATAAACAAAAGGCCTCTCAAAATGCTTTTCATCTCTGTACCAAATCAGACTAATTGGAGCCCAGCCCGGTTTATTACCCCTCTGAAAAATATCAAGGACAGAGTATCCTTGAGCCAAGGAACATCTTTAAGAAAAAAAAGGACTAACTTTGTGACACTGTTTAATCTTACTGTAACATTTCATAATTTCATCAACTCTTGCTTTATTTGTCCTACATTTCACCCTTGTGAAAATATGTCTCACTGAACCTAAACAATTTCCTCTTTGAAGGAATTCCACCAACATTTGAGTCCATTTTATTTCAACCAGATCCATTCTCATCCATTTGAAATTGGCCCTTGCGTTATTAGTTTTACTTAGGATTACTCCTAGTTCTTTTCTATATCAGACCTAAATCTTAAGATACCATGATCACTGTCCCCTAAATTGTCATCAGCTGTCACACCACGCTCCCTGATACCAGATCTAGCGATACCTCTTTCCTCACTGGTAGAAACCTCTCCACACAATTATTTCCTCTCCCTGTTGCTTCTACAATTATTATCTCACCCCAATTTAGAATAAATAAGTAGCCATTATAACTACTGTGTCTTTGCTTCTTTCTCTTTTTTTTTGCAAATTTGTTTCTCTATATCTTTCCCAATGGAGTATGCCCAACAATGGATTGACACCTCTAATATTTCTTTGTTCTAACTAAATAGATTTTGCTCTTGACCCCTCAAGTTTATTCGCCCTCCAGCATTGTAAATTTAACCTCAATCATCAGTGACACTTCCCCTGTTTTCCAGAACACCTTCTTTCCAGAAATATCTCCTATCCAGTCCTGTCCTTTATTGAAGCAGGCTTCTGTTAACACAAGGACACAATTTTTCCATGTAACTGGCAGTGCCAGTATCTCACCAGTGTTATTCCATTGCATGTTTTCATGTTCATTCACAGTAAACCTAATTTGGACCTCATGATATTTCCTCTTTTTCTGACCTGGTCTAATGGTATACCTTCCTATTTCTTACTGTAGTATTATCTGACTTTTCAAATTCTTCGTAAATAAATTTTTTTGTCTCTAAAATTATGTCTGGGTTCCCATTCCCCCTGACAACTTAGTTTATTTGATATTCATAATTAAATCATACAAAAGGAAAATGAGTGATGAAGACAGCTGACAACTTTTTTGTTGTATTTTGCAATTTCAGCATTCTACAAAGACCAGATTTATGTAGTGGTGCAATTCAATTGAGTAAGAAGGCTAGAGTGAAACTATATCTTACTTCAGGTTCAATGCAAATCAAATGTTCGGGAAGTGAATGGGAAAGGTGCAAATACTTCAGATCAGAGCATATCACAACACTGGACCGACATGGTTCTTGTTCTCTTCAAGGTCACAAAAACAGCACTAACTGAAGATCTGTTTCTGAAGCCAGACCTCCATGGCTATGGTAGCAACACAAGAGCTATTGCAGCTGCACCACAACATGTTGTGTTAATTCAATATGTCAAACTGCAATGCCAGCAGTGAAGTTTTACATTCTGACACTGCCCTTGGTCCTCTGCCAGACTATATTATTCAAATTAAGAAATGCCCTGTGTTTGCTCCTGTTTGAATGGAGAATTAACTATTAATTGCTCAAATTGAGCTGTTGGAATCTGAATTAAGCTATTGCTGAGTTTCAGTTTGTCTCTTGGAATCCCAATGTCTGTTTTTCAACTCATTCTTTTCTCTCAGCAGCAATATTAGGATCAGCAGCAAGTCAGATCTGGCACAGTCATGGTTGTCTCTGAATGCAAGCTGTATCCTGTTGACATATGTGTCACAGCCAATGAAATGCACATTTGATGGCAACTTCCAACAAGATTGAATTGCACTCTCCTAGCCAAAAAATCAGTAGCATGCATTGGCAGTTATTGCAATAAGGGAAATATGCAAAGAAATTAAAAATCTAGAGGGAAAGTGTGCCATGTGAGTTTCATGCAGAATCATATGTCGCACTGCAATAGGTTTTATAGTTTTGTTGCCACAAAAGAAAGAACCAATTCAATTATAAACCTATTAAGAATTGGTCATTAGTCCTGAACAAAAAGTGAAACAGCACCTCAGAAACAAAAGATCTGACTAATATCCCTTTGGCTATATATCACAACATTTCTGTCAATTACATGCTTCTACCTGGCATTTTAGATCTAGATCTAAATGTTCATCCTTTAAAGTTAGAAAATTTCCTAGCTCTGCTAGTTAAATTCAGAAGAAAGTGTCCTACCTGGTCTTTGGGGGTGGAAAGGATTTCGCTTGAATTTGGGCCTGCTGCTGTACACCAAAAGAGTTCATTAGAGGCAGCCATCAGGAGCTGTTGAATACTGAGGCAGCTGACTGAAAGGCAAGCCATGGTATTCTAGCTAAAGATTAATAAAACAAAATTGTCCCTTCAGTCCCTATTCCTCAGAAACCACCCTTTCCCCCAACACAAACACATAGATACACAAGCCCTATCCATGCCAATCATGACACCACATGTCCCTCATCCTGTATGTTTTTTTATGCTCCCCTTCCCAACCTATGGCCACCAACCCACATCCATTGGCCTCTCACATCCTCCATGCTGATGTCTATACCTGCACGCATTGCTATTGCCTTTTTTACCCTCCACACCAATCAATGCCCCTCGATCTGCTCCTTCATGGTCCTCAAACACCATATGACAACTTAGTACCAACACATGTTTCCACTCACCACACTTCTCCCTTACACTCTCCAGGCCAATCATATAGTATTCAATGGGCATACCTCAGGATTGAAATTGAGATGAAATAAAACAGCATTCTTGACTATCTCTTGAATTCACATTTTAAAAAGAAGCTCATTGACTGAAACCCATTCATGACATTTTCCTCTTTCAACTACATAATACATTACAAATGCAAGCATTTGTAATGATAGGTGAATTTAAAAATGATATTATCATTTGGAACTGTCAATCTAACTATGAACCAGACATCCCAATGTGATAAGAGGTTGTGAAATCAGTCATGCATCACAGATCCTATCATGAAAGATCAAAATAGCAAGCTTTTGATCTACAACATGGACAGAATTTTTTGTTAACAAATTTAAAAGCCAGGAGTTTTTAAATGCCTTGACAATTGCACAACTGCAAAGCTTGACAGCTCGACTAGCAGTTTGACAGCTCCTTTGACAGTTTGATAGTTACTATAAGTTTTTTCAACATTTTGCCCATTTACACATCTCCTTTTACCAATCCCAAAAAAGCATTTAACCTCTCAAACCTCTCTTATGTCTCCAAATTGTATCACTGGACTTTTTTTAAAAGGGTACCCAGCTTTTTAAAAAAGGTTTCTGCATAGAACTCCAACAGCTTTACACCTTCTCCTGAATAGTTCAAAGGCCACCAGTCATGTTTTGGATGATCCACTTGTGAAAATGGAATATGGCAGCTGCGCCGTGGCAAAAATAGTCGGTGCCACTAAGCAATCTGACTGCTGGAAAGCCCTGTGCACCATCCACCTCATGATATCTACTTCTGGATGCCACTCTGGTGCCAGGCAGAGAAAGTTTAGACGTAATGCTGGTGCCCGGTTCACTGGTACAATTTTGAAAGTTTCTGGTTCCAGCACCATTTTGGTGAAGCCAGAGATCCTCTTCATCATTACAAAATTCAGGGCCTAGACTTCTTTCACACTGCATTGTTGAAAAGAACCTTTAGTGATGTTACCATTGAATAGCTAAATATGTATCAAAAAATACATAATTTAAAGTATAAGTAAATGAAAGGAAAAATGCAAATAAGGCAAAGCTTTTACAAGATTCCTAACACATTGTTTTGCGATTCAAGAAGTCATAGGCTCATAGAGTCATAGAGATGTACAGCTGGAAACAGACCCTTCAGTCCAACCTGTCCATGCCAACCAGATATCCCAACATAATCTAGTCCCACCTGCCAGCACCCGGCCCATATCCCTCCAAACCCTTCCTATTCATATACCCATCCAGATGCCTTTTAAATGCTGCAATCGTACTAACCTCAACCACTTCCTCTGGCAGCTCATTCCATACACACACCACCCTCTGCATGAAAAGGTTGCCCCTTAGGTCACTTTTACATCTTCCCCCTCTCATCCTAAACCTAGTCCCTTTAGTTTTGGACTCTTCCACCCCAGGGAAAGGACGTTGACTATTTATCCTATCCATGCCCCTCATGATTTTATAAACCTCTAGAACATAGAACATAGACCAATACAGTGCAGTACAGGCCCTTCAGCCCTTGATGTTGCGCCGACCTGTCATACCAATCTGAAGCCCATCTAAACTACATTATTCCATGTATTTCCATATGCTTGTCCAATGATGACTTAAATGTACTAAAGTTGGCGAATCTACTACCATTGCAGGCAAAGCATTCCATACCCTTATTACTCTCTGAGTAAAGAAACTACCTCTGACATCTGTCCTATTTCTATCATCCCTCAATTTAAAGCTATGCCCCCTTGTGCTCACCATCACCATACTTGGAAAAAGGCTCTCCCTGTCCACCCTACCTAACCCTCTGATTATCTTATATGTCTCTATTAAGTCACCTCTCAGCCTTCTTTTCTCCAACGAAAACAGCCTCAAGTCCCTCAGCCTTTCCTCGTAAGACCTTCGCTCCATACCAGGCAAGATCCTAGTAAATCTCCTCTGCACCCTTTACAAAGCTTCCACCTCCTTCTTATAATGCGGTGACCAGAATTGTACATAATACTCCAAGTGCGGCCGCACTAGAGTTTTGTACAGCAGTAGCATGACCTCATGGTTCCGGAACACGATCCCTCTATTAATAAAAGCTAAAACACTGTATGCCTTCTTAAAAACCCTGTCAATCTGGGTGGCAACCTTCAAGGATCTGTGTACATGGACACCGAGATCTCTCTGCTCATCTACAATACCAAGAATCTTACCATTAGCCCAGTACTTTG
>NC_057729.1:15403272-15421619 GCF_004010195.1 Chiloscyllium plagiosum
CCGGTTTACTCTCATCTATCTGTTTGGTCACCTTCTCAAAGAACTCAATAAGGTTTGTGAGGCACGACCTACCCTTCATAAAACTATGCTGACTATCCCTAATCAAATTATTCTTTTCAACATGATTATAAATCTTATCTCTTATAACCTTTTCAAACACTTTACCAACAACTGAAGTAAGGCTCACTGGTCTATAATTACCAGGGTTGTCTCTACTCCCCTTCTTGAACAGGGGAACCACATTTGCTATCCTTCAGTCTTCTGGCACTATTCCTGTAGACAATGACGATTTAAAGATCAATGCCAAAGGTTCGGCAATCTCCTCGGCAATCTCCTTCCCAGAGGATCCTAGGATAAATCCCATCTGGCCCAGGGGACTTATCTATTTTCACACTCTGCAGGATTGCTAATACCTCTTCCATGTGAACCTCAATCACACCTAGTCTAGTAGCCTGTATCTCAGTATTCTCCTTGACAACATTGTCATTTTCTAGAGTGAATACTGTCGAAAAATATTCATTTAGTGCTTCCCCTATCTCCTCTGACTCCACACACAACTTCCCACTACTATCCTTGATTGGCCTTAATCTTACTCTCATCATTCTTTTATTCCTTAAATACCAATAGAAAGCCTTAGGGTTTACCCTGATCCTATCCACCAACAACTTCTCATGTCTCCTCCTGGATCTTCTGAGCTCTCTCTTTAGGTCTTTCCTGGCTACCTTGTAACCCTCAAGCGCCCTAACTGAGCCTTCACTTCTCATCCTAACAGAAGCCTGCTTCTTCCTCTTGACCAGAGATTCCACTTCCTTCGTAAAGCACAGCTCCCGCGCTCTACAGCTTCCTCCCTGCCTGACAGGTACATACTTAACTAGGACACACAGTAGCTTTTCCTTGAATAAGCTCCACATTTCTAATGTGCCCATCCCCTGCAGTTTCCTTCCCCATCCTATGCTTCCTAAATCTTGCCTAATCACATCGTAATTGCCTTTCACCCAGCTGTAGTTCTTGCCCAGTGGTATACACCTATCTCTTTCTATCACTCTCTATGAGGTAACTTATTGTATCTCCAATTTTATCCACTTCTGGATTTTTCTGTTTAGCTTCCAAGGTCCTAATCACCTGTTGGCGTATTCCTTAACTTTTTTCACAAAGATCATAAAATATTATTATTGTTACCTTGCATACAGATGTGTGTGTGTGTGTGTGTACTATTAGGTGTGGAGCAAAGTGGAATTACCAAGGTTACTTGATTAATTTTATACTATTGTCACATTATATATTGATTATAGCTTTATAATGAATTATAACTTTGGCTCGATATAATTGAAAAGAATTGTGCTAATGGAACTGTTATTTTTGATGATGCCCTGAATAAGTCAATGGAAGGCATGAGTGAGACATTAAGGAGAATAGTGTATCAAACTGATGGCTAGCAGCAGAGTGTCACAGTCTGGATGGTCTTATTAGTTATTTGTAACAGAATTTCAAATCATCCCTGGATGTAATTATTGGAACCGATTATTGGAATGTAAAAATATTAGTATTATTAATGAGGTTGTGCAGTAGCAAGATTTTATTTTCATTAGACATCCAATTCAGAAAAGAATACACATTATGGCAAGTATGAACTCCATGATTATTAGATAGAAAAATGTATTGACCAGTATGGACAAAGCTATTACTATTGTTCATGTCTTGCTGGTGGCAGCAGAATATCATTGCCTTACTATACAAAATGTATCGTCCGGCATCAACCCATCTGTTTCAAACACCATTTAGTGAATTTTGGAACACAGTTACATATTCAGGAATTTGTCATGAATCAGGAATAATTTTGCACTTTAGGATTGGAAAACTGGATCAATCCTTATCCCCAAAGAATTGAAGTGCATTCATAAAAGAATCACATGGAAAACCTGGAGATATTATTCTTGTTATGTACATCAGTTAAAAATATGAAATAAATTGTTGTGCTATGTTTCAAGATTTATGACATTTTGCTCCAGAAAGGATGTTGGCTTAATTGAAGCTTGGTTTAAATGTGATTAAACTCACACAATACCAACTTTTTGCAGAAGATATTCAGCCCCAGAATGGAAATTAAATGACATGGTTGATAGAGGTGCATTTTTTGCAAACAATAGCTGTAACACAATCAGATTTAGTTATACAAACTATTGATTTCCCAATTTGTGATATTACAATGGCCTTTTTTTATTTGATCTCAATGAAATGTCTTTGGCAGGAACTCTAGAAGTGGGCACAGTTTTATCTGATACTATACTGAACCAGTCTTTGCTATGGCACTGGCTGACATCAAAACGTTGGCTTCCAGTCCAGTTAAAAAGAGGCAGTTTCAGAAATTGAAACTTACATAGCCCATTTACTGGATAAAGATCATAATTGAATACAAGGAATAAAATAGACTGGATTTTGCTGAAAATCAAATTCCATTAACTGAATAACAAGAAAACAAATTAGCCTCCTGACTATGCAATTGGTCCTCAGTGAGAATATTTACCTGTTATCCAAAGATAGGAGAAACTCACATGCATGAGCACATTATCTAGTAGATTCATGAGATGGAATATAATGTTTGCAATAGTGGACTTGTCAACAGCTACCTATTTACAATCAATCTGTTGAGGCTCCTCGAAACAGTAGCAGTGAGCTTGTCAACAAGATTGATTGTAAACCAGGTTGTTGTTGACTTCTGTTAGGATTCTTGAGTTAGTGGGGTTGGGGAGAGTGTGGGAAGAATAGAATACATGGACACTGTCTCCAGAGACAGACAAAGAGATACAGAGTAATAGAAAAAGGGATAGGAAAAGAGATTGCTAAAGAAAAGTGAAGAGAGAGATAATAGAAGGTGGTGTAGGAACAAGAAATGGAAATGGGTTAGTTACGATGGGAGTAGTCTACACAGGTTAGGACTTTGAGGTGTGGGGGAATGAAATAAACATGGGAGGGGGTGTTCAGGTTCTGAGATTGTCAAACTTAATGTTGAGTCCTGAAGATTATAGGGTACCGAGGCAGAAGATAAAGCGCTGTTATTCCAACTTGCGTGGAGCACTGTCTCTCAATGACTGTATTCATTATTGTGTTCCCTATTATCAATATCCTGGGGGTTACTATTGTCAAAAACTGAACTAAACCGACATGAAAAAACCGGGCTAAAAATATCAAGCCAAAGATGAGGGATTCTACAGTGAGTAACTCACCATTGATTTTCCAAAGCCTGTCCACTACCTAAAAGAGTCAGGAGTGTGATGGAATATTCCCCACATGACTGGATAAGTGCAGCTCCAATGATACTCAAGAAACTTTACACCATCCAGGACAAAACAGCTCACTTGATTGTCACCCCATTCATCACCTTCAATATTTGATTATTTACCAGTAATGCACAGTGAAAGCAGTGTATGTCATCTCTAAGATGTGCTGCAGTATCTCAACTGCTCAGTCAATATTACATTCCAAACCTTTGCCACCTGGAAGGACAAGAGCAATAGATGCAAGGGAACATTTCCATCTTAAAGTTCTCTTTCGGATGACACACCATCCTGACTTGGAATTATATTGTCATTCCTACACTGTCACTGGGTGAAAGCCCTGGACCTCCCTTCCTAACAGCCCAGTGGGTGTCTACACCACATGGAGTGAAATGGTTCAAGAAGGCAGTTCACTATCAACTACTGAAGCCCAATTAGGTATGGCTAATAAGTACTGGCCTGGGCAAAAATGCCCACAACCTGCAAAAGAAAAATGCAAGAGCATCACTGTCTTTTTGTGGTTGACATGCCCTCAAAGATACCCATGATACCAAAATCAATAAATTAACAACCTCAATCAGAGTAAAACAATGCAACTTTTTTTCATATTTTGCAGTTATAATAGTGATTGAGTTTCTTTCAAATATACATGTGGAAAACTTAAATTCTCAACTGGTGATTAATGTGATGCTTTTTTCTGTAAACCTATGTTCTCTGCAGAAACTACAGTGAAGTGATTTTGTTCTACCTTCATTTATGGTGATGCCGATCTTTAAACAAGACCTTGGTTGTACATCTTATTGAAAACAAATAGCTATCAATAGTATTAGATAATGATAAAGAAAGTAATGCATGAACTATTAGAAAGGTATTCAAAGCATAAATTCTTTGATCAACAATGTTGTCCAGAAAGCCCAGAATGGACTCCTAGCCTTGAGGTGAAGCCCAGCATAGACTCCCTGTTATACAAAGAATGTAATGCAAAACGTTTACCTTCATTTATTTATTTTTCTAATGTATACCTAAGATTTTGTACCGAGGTATCTTTGTACATAAGATGGTCCAAAAATGGCAACTTTGTACACTTTTTGCTGTTCTCGTGTATCCCTGTACTTGAGTACATGTGGCAATAAACCTTATTTTAATTCTAGTCAAGAAACCATAGACGTAAACTCAATGACACGTCTCACTTACTGCCATATGTCACCAATGTAGCACACATTGAGTCATGCAGCTCGAGGTGGGAATCTAGTTTTTAAGAGGCTTTTTTCATGGAGTTTGTAAGATAATATTCAATTGTTCTGAGTGGTTACCATAGGTGTTTTGTGCCAGGCTATACACAGTTGAATTCCCCATTCCATAACTTGCTAAGTAAATCAGACAATGCTGAAGGACCAGGTAGAGAAGGATGTAGAAGGCATGATACTTCATCCAGCATCACAGGGGGTTGGATCCAGGTATGTGAAGACTCCTCTTATACCTTCTAGCAGAAGTGTGTCTCAGCACCTCTTCTTGGCTACAAAGGAGTACATCTCCTTTTCATCCTGGAAACTGACACCCATTTTCTTGGAATAGCAGTAATTGAAAGACAGAAAAAATGCCAATAATAAAAACAGCACGAACTGCGATTCAGTTCAATAAAACTCAATTCACAACAGTCCACCTTTTATAATCTGACTAGAATTAGAAAATCTTTCCCAGGTTCAGGGAAAAACAGCTTTGTGAAAGCTGATTGCTTTTTCATAACTGAAAATGATCGGGTATATGACTCAGAGGTTTCATTGGATTCAAGTTGCCTCCACCAGCTGCATGCTAAATAGAAACTGTTGAAAGTATGTGTAATTGTCATTCATATTGAGACTGTTGTCAATGTGGAATATGGCCAAGCAAACAACATGAAGATCTGTTTCCTCCATCTCAGTAATGCTACTGCTATTTTGTCCATTTTTGTCCAGCAGTCCATCCCACATTAATACCTAATAAATTAGGAACGAGACTCTCCCCAGAGATGGCCTGACATTAGGACACAACATGTGCATTACAAATTCCATGAAAACTTGATTGATGCTTCTTTAAATAAATCAAATGACTGCATGTAATCATTAATTTTAAAATTTGTATTTTGTTACCTGTCAAAAAGTTGTTCAGTCACTGATCCCTAATGTTACCAGCAGGAAAATATGCATAAAAGGGCAAGTGAATCGCTGGGTGTGAGGAAGAGTAGAAGTATGTTGTACAGTTGAAATGAGGTGATCTTCCTTGTACGGTGGCACAATAAGAGAATTTACTGTATAGTGTGAAATGGAGCCATTTCTGTCAGGGAGTTCAACAATCTAGCGTGATCTGTAACAAGTCAGATGACTTTCACTGGGCCTTCAATGGAGGCATTCTGAAAATTTCTTCAATGGAGGAAGGGGTAGGGGACATTGGAATTAATAGAAATAATGGAAAAGATAACCAAGTATTAAGGCATCATTTTAATTGCTGTATTCTAGATGATGAAACATTATGGAAAATTAATACAATGATTTCAAATGTTTTCTTCAGACTAGATGCCACTGCACAATTAATACATTTTCTAATCAGGGAAATTAAGATATATTGGGTATACTCATAACTGAAAAAAAAACTACTAAGTTTTGTCATTTAATTTTGTGCAATTTAAGAAACAATGTTGAATTTATTTTGCTCATCTAGTTGTAACAGGTGGACTTTTACTTCAAGTTGTTTCATATTTCTGGATAAGTCCTACAAATCCATACTACTCCATTTTAAATGGCCAACTCTTTAGTTTTTAAAGAGTGATCCCTACTTCTATATTCCACCATTAAAGGAAATATCCTTGTTATATTTATCCTGTTATAATCCCTTGGGATCTTATATAAATAGCTTCCCTTTATTTAGTCAATCTAACATTTTATGATTTGAAATACCTTATCAAATGTCCTCTCTGCTTTCTCTGTTTCAAGAAAAGCTCCCTTAGCTCTCCTAATATCAGAGTCAAATAAGCAGAAGTTTGGACACTATATACTTCCTCCCTACCAACTCTCTGCCTGCTATATGAACTGCAGCAGTTCAAGAAGGCCTCAAACTACCACCTTCACAAGGGCAGTTAGGGATGACAATAAATGTTAGCCTTGTTCAATCAAAAAAGCCAGTGAAGGTTTGGGAGGCTGGAATTGCTTGACCAGGTTGCTCAGTAGGATACAGGTACCTGTTTCAATTGCAACAGCTTGGCCAGGTCATCAAATACAATGGACCCCACCCTGTTTCTGCTGATCTCCCAACAGTGTCTGATCCCCGCCCCATCTCACTCATCTTTCACGCAGTTAGTCAGGCCACTGTCACCAGGCTATACCCTGGATGAAAAATGCAGACCTGGCCTGGTGCAGAAACTGAGGAAGGTTGCTTAGATATAGGCTCATGGGCATCACCAGGTTCTAGTGTAAGCCTTGCAGCAGCCTGAAGTCAGCTCAGTTCCTGGACTCAGAGAAACACTCCCAGATCACGTCTGTGCCATGTTGCTTCAAGCTGTATCTGCAGGGGTTGTAAGGAGCAAAGTGGAAGACAGTGGGCACATACTGTTTAGGACAGGAATGTAAGCCAAGTTTTTTTTTAGCATGATTATCTATTTCAGTTTTTTTTTCATTTTGCTTGCATTTTTCAGGAGTAAATTAGTTAAGCCAAGCAAGGATATGTTCAATGTAAGCTTATATTATTTTTCTATTTTACCATAAGAAAGTCTTGTATCATTAAAGCAACAGTATTCAAGAAAGACATTGTAAAGGCAAACAGTTGACTAAAATAACCTGCTACTTTTGCAAGTTTATTTATTTTCATCAACAGCTAGCTTACCTTGTGATAGCATCTGAAATATGCAGCTCGTTCATCGGAAAACTTCTCCAATCGCTTTGGGCCTTTGCTGGAGGCCTTCTTCAACACGAGCCAGCATCGCTGATAAATCTACAATGTATTAAAGCAAAGAAGAAACACATTAATTCAATGCTTTCTCTTGTGGATTTGTGCTTATGCTGCACTTCTGAGAAAAAAACAAATACAATACTGAGTTGCATTCACAACACAATCTATTGTCAAAGTTGCTGTTTTACTGGTGCCACTATTCAAAGGTGAATAGGGAATTCTGCCAAATCATAGACAACGTTCCCATCAGAGTCAGTTCATTTATCTGCTATTTGTTGAACATTGCTGTGTGCATATTCACTTCATTTACCAGCTAGCAAACATAACTGCATTCCAAAAAGTAATTTATTGGTTGCAAAGTGATTTGCAATATTCTGGGAATGTGACAATGCACGACTTAAATGCCGGTTCTTTTATTTGAAAGTTCAATGTTATCACCTTTGCCTTCTGAATAAAGCATAGATCAGTCAACTGCTGGCTGCTTTGCACTTTCTTTAAATCCTGAGCTGGATAATACACAAAGAAGCAGAATCTCAATTATTTGCACAATCCAGCCGGGGAAGGTTGGCTTTCTTTCCATTTTAGGAAATAATGATGACTGCCGGGTAGTTATCGGCTTCTTTCTTTGCAACAATTTTTAAAGAATGAAGTAGAGGATAAAGAGAATATGGCAATCTGTTTCGTGCTTCCAACACCCCCACCCCACCCAACATACCCACCACCAACCATTCCACCAGGAAGAATGTTTAGCTGTTCACAGGCTGCTGACACAGTCCTGCCCCACATCTATAATCTACTGCTGGAAGGTTAAATAAGCATTGTCTCAGTCTTCTGGCCCTCAATGTCAAAACTCAGTAATGGGGGCTTCCAGGATTGCAAGCATTTATGTTGATTAAAAATATCATGGACCAATTTCCTCTTTAATTACAAGTAACTAACAATTTATAATGAAGTCTGCATTCATAATTTCTCTCTCTGATATAAAGTCCTACATTAGTAACATGGCTAAAGAAACTAAAGGAATTTCACTAACTTTGGAGACGACATAAATTTAGATGAAGGGACAAGTCATGCTGAGGAAGCAGGGAGGCTGCAGAAGGACTTGAATAGATAAGCAGAGTGGGCAAAGAATTGGTAGATGGAATAAAATGGAAAGTGGGAGGTTATGCATTTTGATAGGAAAAAGAGGCATAGATTAACCAAAGCACAAATGGACTGAGGAGTCCTAGTTTAGGATTCTCTTAGAGTTAAGATACAGACTCATTTTAGGAAGGCAATGTAATGTTAGCATTCATTTTGAGAGATCTAGAATACAAGAGCAGAGATGTACCACTGAAGCTTTACAAAGCTCTGGTCAGACACCATTTTGAATATTATGAGTGGATTTGGGCTTGTATCCAAGGAAGGATATGATGGCTTTGGACAGGGTCCAAAGAAGGTTTACAAAAATGATCTCGAAGATGAAGGGCTTGTCATATGAGGACTCTGCATCTGTACTTGATGGGGTTTAGAGGTTGAGAGGGGATCTAATTGAAAATTGCAAAATATTGAGATGACTGGAGAGAGTAGACAGGGAGAAGATGTTTCCACTAGTGGGAGAGACTAAAACTTGAGAGCAGAGCCTAAGTGAATGGATGACCCTTTAGAACTGAGAGAAGGAGGATTTTTTTCTGCCAAAGGATGATGAATCCATGGAATGCATTGCCACCAAAGGCTGTGGAGACAAAGTCATTGAGTGTTTTCAAGACAGGGATCAATCAGTTCTTGATTAATAAGGGTATTGAAGGTTGTGGGGAGAAAGCAAGAGACTGGAATTGAGAAAAATCTCAGTCATGATTGAATCGTGGGGTAGACTTGATGAGCCAAATGGCTTAATGCTGCTGCTATATTTTATTATTTTATTCCCCGTCCATCCTAACTACTTCAATGGAATCCATTTTCAGAAACAATATTGGAGGCAAAACAGTTGGGATTGGATCTTATGGCCTACACCCAAGTGTGTACACAGCAGGGGTGGGTGGGAAAGATGCCACAAAAAACATGTGAGGTGCCAAACTAGTCACCTTTCTGCCCTTTCCCAAGTTGAACCCTTAGTATGGTCAGCGGTTGAGCGCTGACATCAGCAAGCCACTCACTATTTTTAATTAAATAATTAACAATCAATTGAGTTTCTTCCTAAATCAAATGATCAGAATATTATGCAGTCCATCATTATACAATTGATGTGGGTTGGCATGCGGAAGTAGATTTTCTCAAAATCCAAGTCGATAAAAAGCACCGTTACTCTTAAACTATCCCTCTATGACCAACAAGACCAGACAATGAGGCTCAGGAGGTTGTCATCTCTTCTTCATGAGGCTACTTGTGATCTCAGAAAAAATCCACCACTGAGTTTTGATACAGCTGGGACTTGTGTAGTTGCTCAACCCCACTGAAGGGCAGAAGACCTCTATGCTACTCACTTCAGACAGTGCATTATAGTGACAGTGCAGAATTGTGTTAGCTAGCACCTAACCTTCCTGCAGTTTGGGGGTATTCAAGCCAGCCCCACCCTCTATAATCATGCCACTGTCGTTCTTTAAGGAATAAATGCAGTCGCAAAGAGAGGCAGAGTGACACTTTGGAAATTTGTTTTATTCATTCACAGGATGTGAATGTCACTGGCTAGGTAAGCATTTATTGCCTGTCTCCAATTGTTCTTGAGAAGTTGCTAGTGAGCTGCCTTCTTGAACTGTTGTGCAAATATGGTGTAAGAACACCTATAATGCCTTTACATAGCATGTTCCCTGTAACAGTGAACAAATGGTTGCATAATTCCATGACAGGATGTTGTGCGGCTTGAAGGGGGAAATGAAGGGTGAGGTGTTATCATATATCTGGTATCCTTGTTCTTCTAAGTGCTGGGGTTCCAAGTTTGGAAGGTGCATTCAAATGAGCCTTGGTAACATCTTGCAGATAGTACACATTGATTTCACTGTGCATTGATGGTAAATGGGGTGAATGTTCAAAGGTCTTAAATGGGATGTCAGTCAAGCAGGTTGTTTAGTCCTTGATGGTGCTGAGTGCTGAATATTGTTGGTTCTGCAGTCATCTCGGAAATCTTGAGTATTTCATTACAATCCTGACTTGAGCCTTGTAGCTGATGGCTGATAGAAGATTGGATAGGTAAACAAGACTTCAACTTTCAAGTGTTTTTATAAACGTCAATGATGCCTCATGGATCATGCCAGCTACACTGTTTTATTAATTACTTGTAGTTTTCCATTCAGAATGAAATGATTCCATTCAGGTGAAATGATTCTAATACCCTATAATACATTGTATTTACTAACTTTAAGAGTTGATTGAAGTTTGCTGTATATTTTTCAGTTACATAAATGAGGCAGCATTTCTTTATGTAACTTACTAAGTAATAGTGCTTTGATTACTCATAGGAAATCTTTCTGTATTATTAACCTTAACATAATGTATTTTTGCTGTAAAACAAATCTCTCTACATTCTGAAACATGGCAGCCATATATTTTCATATCCAAATAATTACTGTATTTCAATAAAACTAAGAACTTAATGTCACAAATTTTCATTCTCTGAAACTTTCAGTTGAAAATAGTTTTGGTTTTATGTCTCCTTCTGTACTGGTGACTGACCTGTCAGAAGAAAATAAATATACGGTTGGATCAAATGCCTAGTTGGATTATTCCAAGAATCCCTGCTTTTCCAATGTTCTATTGATCAATGCTAATAAATGCACCTCATTCCATTTGCACCAAACATGATCTTGGATATACCTGCTGCTTGATAATGCTTTTTAAATCAATGTACTTGTACAGCAATTTCAACCAGCACATTTTATCATTCAATAGAAATGTTGGAAGCCTGTGAGCTAAACTCATAACTTTAGCAAATGGAAAATCATAGGTTACAGCTTGGATTCTTTGAGAATTTTGGGCCTGTGAAAATCTACGGGCTGTGAAATTTATCCTGTACACATTTTTGTATTCTTGCTGCTCCTCTTCTATTTCTGAGGCCCAGTGTTCAGACATTCATGTCAGTAACATTTTCACTGATGATAGCAGGTTCTCAAAATCCTGCAGTATACCAGCAGGCAGTCACACACATGATTTCCTCTACCGTATGATTTAATCAGATTCCTATGGACAATTTCGACCTCTCTTCAAGTTCATTTCACTGTGAGTAATTTGAAGTTGAAGCTGCGGGGGTGCAATCATATTCTTCAGCAAATTGTCTAAACTCAAAACTTTGTCGATGAAGGCTCATTCATACCGAAACCTTCAGTAAGCATTAGATGTCTGAAAGAAAATTTCCATGCAATTTATTTATCACTTTTAGTTTTCAAATGTATTATGATTTGTGCCACCTTTTGGGAGACCACATTGATCAAACCTGTCAAAGACAACTTCACCACATTACTGAAACAATTTGATACTCACTTTGTGGCTTTAATTGGTGCAGTGGATGATGTTTCAGCTGTTTTATTTGTGAATTTTGACAATACCTGTATTTCCAGTAGCATAAGCAACTTACTCTAAATTAACCAAACTTCAAACTTATTTTGATTCCTATTTTTAAAATTCTCTGCATAAATTCAGCAATTAGATATTCCATAAAGTGCAGTTGACCACTTCAAATGGGATTACAGTACTATATGCTGAGGCACCATTCTTTTGTGTCTATATTGAGGAGGATATATGTAAAATACTACTCCTAAGAAATTACTTCCATGCAATTGATCTTCATTGCATAGCTGAATGCTATTTTGCATATAAATGGTTGCATGTGGGTGTGAAATGTTAAATACTTAATTGAATGCAATAAGTACCTCCCACAGTGATGTTATGAGGACATGGTAGGAGAGTAAACTAGGATCTCAGGGAAGACAAAAGCTCAAAACTATGTCCTCCTAAACATCTTTGTAGCAATACAGAGTCTATTCTTATAACCTGTAAATAGTCTCAATAATACAATGAACTACATCTTACAGATGGCAGCAAACTCAAAATCATGATCAAAGTGGGATTTGACGATTTAACTGAGCAGAAACAATCCCAACAATGCAAATATGCAGGCAACCCAGAAAGGATAGTCCTGATTGCTGAGGACATCAAACCCCAAAGTATCTTGTAGCAACTGAAAAGTGACAAAAAAACTGTTGAGACCTGATAAGAGAAATGTTGGTATAAAAACAATTTGCATCTCCTGAGCAAAGGTACAGGTTGCATCACAAGATGATGATCTGTGGAGGTGGTGCCAAGTCCAGTTCAGACAGTGAGTGAACAGACATTTAAAATCCCAAAGTGAAATCACAAAGTTAAATCTTTAAACAATGCAGTTCAGGGTGAGAAATAAAATAAATAAATGAGTCACAGCACAGTCTGCATGTTGGGCTCATAGCATATGGACATTACAAGACAAGGCTAAAAAGAGAAATTGGAACAGACCGGCCCAGTAAAGTGTAGCCACTGTTGTAATGTAAGAAGCTGAACAGTCAAGTTTTAAATAGCGATGTCCATGAACAGAAATATGAAGATGATCAGATTATATCTTTTGTAGAGTTATTACTTGAAATGCAACGATTGGCTGAGACATTGGAGAGAAATCCACTGCTCTTCTTCATAATGCAGTCATGCAATTACTTACAACTAGATGGTTTTTAGTCTCATCCGAAGCATAATATCAATCAGTTGCTAATTTTTAAACTTAGACAAAGTCTTCATCCTTTAAATTAAATTTTGAATTGTTGTCATGCTTCAAAACTCGTTTTTACAAAAATAGTTTGCCCCCAAGGGATCCTTTGATTTGTTCCTTCCAGGGAGAGGCACAAAATATTATTAATCTAAATATTGATATCAACTAACGCAGACTGTGCAGCTATTTTCATGTTGCAACTTCTATGTAATTCAGTCCCTCTGAATTCACCAACATGTAGACTGGAATCAAGTCCAGAATGGACAGGACAAAAAAAAATGGCATGTTTCTACAGGAGACACTAAATATCATTTCTTATTATTTTTGAATTCAAGGTTACAAGTCTGCATGGTTATAATTATTTTATGCTAGTATTTAACTTGTATTTCTAATAGACATGACTTGGAGTTTAAATCAACAATAAAATATTTACTGCCTGTTATCCAAGAACAAAAAGTACCAATGGAAGTTTGTATCCATTTCTTTCAGACATCTAATGCTTACTGAAGGTTTCGGTATGAATGAGCCTTCATCGAGAAAGTTTTGAGTTTAGACAATATTTCAGCATTGTGAGTTTCTTTTCAATGGACTAGCAATGCTGTGGGACAGAAATTCTGAATATGTGACACACTTCAGTGTGTGGAAAGCCAAAGATAAGTTGAGTATATAATGCATCAGACAAATATCAAGAGTAAAAACAAAAAGTGAACCTGTTCAGCCTACTTTCTTTAAACTCCAGAATCTTACTTCTGTTGTGCACTATTGCTACTATAAACTCTTTTTGAACATGTGGCGAACAATCTTGTTCTACCTTTGTTTACTCTTGCAGGATTGTATCTGAGATCCACAGGTATCTTTTTTTTGTCTTATTTCTAATGAAATTTCTTATCAGGACCTGGTGTGGCCACAGTATTGGATGAAGTTATGTGATCCTGAAAGACCATTTGATAATTCCAGGTACATTCTGTGGTTCTTCATAAGCTTCTTGATATGTGCAATGTGTTTGTGAATAAAATTTCTATAGATCTGTTCATCTGATTGATCATCCCTTGAAGGCTTTTCTAGCAGTGCAAAAATGGCATCAATTCAATAGGTCAGACATTCACTTTTAATAGCTTCAGCAGTGATGATGTCACCAACATATTTCAGTTAAGCGCCACTAAGTACTAATACTTTTTATGTCTCAATTTGACATCTCTGGGATTTTCTACAATTCTACACTGGTTAAACCTCCCACACTGTTAGGCTCCCTGTCCATTTATTCATTATGTCAGCATGCTTACATATGATATGTATGGTTCTATAATTTATCTCTGAATAATACCAATGCCATAGCAATGTTGTTAGAAATTCGTGCTTCGCATATTAACTGTATAACTTACTTCTTTAAGTAAATGATCAGACATCTGAGGATCTTACTAAGTGACTATAATACATTTCAGAAATTTAAAAGTTCCTTTTTAATCATCTTGTTTTGATCTCCTGGTCCAAGTAAGTCCCCAAATTAATAAGCATTTTGTAAACTTTCCTTTTGTCTATGTTACTAACTGGTTCAACTATTCAATTAGGTCTTGACTTAGTTTGATCGACTTTATGATTTTCAGTCCTCTAGTCATTAAAGTTCATTTTTCGATTCTTGCTCATTATTTGAATGTGGGTTAATGGAGTAACCTGTCTATGACTTAAGTTACTCTTTCCCTTGCCTATCAATCCTTGCTTATGTGCTGCTGCCTATGTCACTATGAGTTTGTACCAAAGGGATCCTTTTCTTTCTAAAATTTAATGAAAAGTACTCAGACCCAATACTGACGAGAAATATTCTTTGTCACGCTGCTACTAACCAATCAGAGTTTCCTTTTACAAACTGGTGCTTGCAGCATTACTTTGGCCTGATATGTCTGCTCCAGAAACCCAAACCTTTTACCTCAACAGTTGTTGTATCCCAAAAACTCTGCAATCTTACATGAAAATAATCTCAGGATTCTGCATCACATTTAAAGGGATTGACTATTCATTCATGATGAAGTAAAGAAGAAAATCTCTCATATGCTCAACTTGAATCTGTCATAATAATATATAATTACTTTTTTCCTGCACGTTGTTTCATTGCACTATTCTTAATCCACTTTTCTAATGTGTTTTGCTTCTTTACTTCTCTATGCTGTTATCTCCAAAATCAGCTCTTGCTCCTTCAGCAGCCTTTTTCTCAGAAATATATTTACCTTAAAAATTATTCTATTCTTTATCTGTGATTCTGATATTTAAAGTTCACAGTTCTCATTGTGAATTCTTAATTCAATTACATATTATTCAAATTACATTATTTTTCAGATGGACACAAACTTTGCCTTTATACATACTTTTTTGAATAGAAATCCTCAATCTGAACAAAACCTTTTGTAATGACATTTGACACCAGATTCTCTCCTTCAAACTGAAGTTATTTTAGTATTTAAATGTTTATCCCTGGTAACAAGTGGTAAAATTGATACTTTCATTTTTCATCTATTTTAAAACTTGTTAAATGCAAAACTTGTTCAATCCAGCCACCTGAATTGAGATTGCAATTGATTAATTTTAACACATTTTATATTACTTCACAGGATCTCCAAGCTGCAATTTAATGTGTTTCTCCAGCTTCTCAACTTTTCATCAACACATCTGACATAATTGTTGTAATTTTTTTTTAGTCATGAAAACAATCGCTGGGATCCCAATGCATAATTAAGTATGGGGACACTGTGTTAGGAAATATCAGAAATAAGTCAATTTGAAAGATTGTCACTGATTGGGGAATTAGGGTTGCTTTTAGTGGTACTGTAATCAGATAAACTAATTTTGAGCACAGACTGCAGTGGTTCAAGAAGGCATCTCAAGGGCAACTAGGGGCAAGCAATAAATGCTGGCGAGCCAGTGATGCCCATGTCACTCAACTGAATAAAACAAAATTCTAGTCAATCCAACCAGAAAGGTGACTAGTTGTTGGTTGTCTCATCCCTTGCTCCACTGTCTGTCCTTCCTCAGCTGCTTGTCAAACACTCGGTGCCAAGGGTTGTGCCTGATGATGTCGAGATTGTCCACATTGATGCAGTCTATGATTAAATGTGATGTGTGGCTGGGTGAATATTCCAGTATTCCTCCTGAGCAGCCTCACCACTGTTGTATAAACACTCTGTTGATTTGCTCAATAACAATTTATGTGATGGAGTCTCTCCAGGTGTTGACTGTGCACCACAGTCATATGCCCAGTGGTCACTGGATAATTCTCATTATTCAATGAATAAAACACTGATGGAATAGTGGATGCTGGTGGATAAAAATGTTATAACTGCTGCCAGGATAATGGACACTGACATGTATGAAACCAGCTACACATAACAATGTTGGAAATGTTGGTTATTTTAGTATTTAAATGTTTATCCCTGAATTAATAAGCAGTGACTTCAAAGTGACATTTAGACTGTCATTGGCACCCTGCATGATGAAAAACCTGCTCCACAGCAAAGGCCTTCTTCCTGCTTCCTACCGGAAAGAGAAAAAGCAAAGTATTCCTCTTTTTCACAGTAAGAATCTCAGTGACCTCTGCAGAACTACAAACTGAAAGGAACCTGATGCAAAGTTGTTCATGGCCACTGGCAATGTTATTTGTAACCAGCACTGAAACTGCAAATCTGTCTCCAACAGGTGTCAGGATTTGATGAACACCTCCTTAGCAAAATATAATCTCACACAGAGTATTCTTCACTATCGGAGATAGAAGAATTGTTCTCTGACATTTCTGAGTAGATATAGTCTCCTGCTCAAAGTCTTTCTCTTCTTCTTCTCTGATTAGCTTGTCCTCCTGCGTGTCACTTCTGTTCAATCTCCCAATAGGAATCAAGATTACAGCACCCTGACAAGGAGTGAGTTGTCTGACTGAAATGTTTGAAATGAAAATTAAAGCTGTGATCCTGTGCCATACTGCTCCTAGAACACATTCATGACTTTAAAGAGCTTGATAATCTCCACCACACCTGACAAAACACTAATACTTAAAATTGGTCAAAAAAAAATGACAGTTCCTCCTATAAATGCCAAGTATTGATAGAAGGCAAATGTGATCTTCACCAGCACTGGCAACCTCAATCGCACAGTTCCTCCCGGTGTTTTTGTTAACTGGAGTGCATATTCTTGAGGGAGAAAATAGGAAAATAAAGATGGTCTGATCAATTATATCAGTTTTGTATCTGAAAAAAAAAGAACTGCAGAAAAAATGTATTTCTGTCTGTGTAAGGAAAATCTTTGGAAGAGTAAGTGGAGGACTGCAAGAGAGAGAAAGAGAAAGAGGTGGAAATGGATGCAATTGTAGTCCGTACAAATCAGGATGGCTTGACATGTTTACTTATACTAGAATGACAATGTTTGTAATCAAAACAGATACTTAAGACCATAAGACATAGGAGTGGAAGTAAGGCCATTCGGCCCATCGAGTCCACTCCGCCATTCAATCATGGCTGATGGGCGTTTCAACTCCACTAACCCGCATTCTCCCCGTAGCCCTAAATTCCTTTTGGCATCAAGAATTTATCAATCTCTGCATTGAAGACATTTAGCGTCCCAGCCTCCACTGCACTCTGCAGCAATGAATTCCACAGGCCCACCACTCTCTGGCTGAAGAAATGTCTCCGCATTTCTGTTCTGAATTTACCCCCTCTAATTCTAAGGCTGTGTCCACGGGTCCTAGTCTCCTCGCCTAACAGAAACAATTTCCTAGCGTCCACCCTTTCCAAGCCATGTATTATCTTGTAAGTTTCTATTAGATCTCCCCTTAATCTTCTAATCTCCAAAGAATATGATCCCAGGATCCTCAGCTGTTCCTCGTATTTTAGACCTACCATTCCAGGGATCATCCATGTGAATCTCCGCTGGACACGCTCCAGTGCCAGTATGTCCTTCCTGAGGTGTGAGGACCAAAACTGGACACAGTACTCCAAATGGGGCCTAACCAGAGCTTTATAAAGTCTCAGTAACACAACGGTGCTTTTATATTCCAACCCTCTTGAGATAATTGACAAAATTGATAAAATTGAGTTAATGTTAATGTTTGGAAAACAGCCATTGACAATGACCGTTCAGAGTATCCTTTGTTTCTGTGCGTCAAAGCCTGTTGGATTTTGCTATTTAACATGACTAACCAGGCCTAGTATTGTGCAAAATACTGAGGGTGTTGGAAATCTGAAAAGAGGAAACAATGCTGAAGGTTTGTGAAGGTTTGTAGCTCAGGTTGAGGTTTAGGGTGTAGCTTTGCTCGCTGAACTGTCGGTTTGATATCCAGACGTTTCATCACCTGGCGAGGTAACATCAGTGGCGACCTCCAAACGAAGCGAGGCTGTTGTCTCCTGCTTTCTATTTATATGTTTGCCCTGGATGGGGGGTTCCTGGGGTTTGTGGTGATGTCATTTCCT
>NC_057729.1:15422741-15599061 GCF_004010195.1 Chiloscyllium plagiosum
CTCTGGTTTGTTTCTTATGTATTGCAAAAAACATTTACTGTCATTTCTAACATTACTGATCCGCTTACCTTCATATTTGATCCTCTCCTTCCTTATTTCTCTCTTTGTTATCCTCTGTTTGTTTTTGTAGCCTTCCCAATCTTCTGATTTCCCAGTGCTCTTGGCCACTTTATAGGATCTCTCTTTTCTTTAATACATTTCCTGACTTCCTTTGTCAGCCATGGCTGTCTAATCCCTCCCCGGATGATCTTTCTTTTCTTGGGGATGAACCTCTGTACAGTGTCCTCAATTATACCCACAATCTCCTGCCATTTTTGCTCTACTATCTTCCCCGCTAGGCTCTGCTTCCAGTCTATTTTTGTCAGTTCCTCTCTCATGCCCTCATAATTACCTTTATTTAATTGTAACATCATTACATCCGATTTTGCCTTCTCTCTTTCAAACTGCAGACTGAACTCTACCATATTATGATCGCTGCTTCCTAAGTGTTCCCTTACTTTAAGATTTTTTTATAAGGTCTGGTTCATTACATAGCATTAGGTCCAGAATGGCCTGCTCCCTTGTGGGCTCCATGACAAGCTGTTCCAAAAAGCCATCCTGTAAGCATTCCATGAATTCCCTTTCTTTGGATCCACTGGCAACATTATTTACCCAGTCCACCTGCATATTGAAGTCTCCCATGATCACCGTGACCTTGCTTTCTGACATGCCTTCTCTATTTCCCAGTACATGTTGCGCCCCTGGTCCTGACCACTGTTAGGAGGTCTGTACATAACTCCCATTATGGTTTTTTTGCCTTTGTGGTTCCTCAATTCCACCCACACAGACTTCACATCATCCGACGCTATGTCATTCAGAGCCATAGATTTAATTTTGTTCTTAACTAATAAGGCAACCCCGCCCCCTCTGCCTGCCTCCCTGTCTTTTTGATAAGTTGAAAATCCTTGGATGTTTAACTGCCAGACCTGACCCCCCTGCAACCACGTCTCTGTGATGCCTACCACATCATAATCATTCACGATGATCTGTTTTTAAATTCTTGGAAGAGCTGGGTCGGATTAGAACAAGTCAATATGGATTTAGTAAGGGGAAGTTGTGCCTGACAAACGTGTTCGTATCCTTTGAAGAGGTGACAAGTAGGTTAGACCAGGGAAACCCAGAGGATGTGATCTATATAGACTACCAAAAGGCCTTTATTAAGGTGCCACACGGGAGGCTGCTAAGTAAGGTGAAGGCCCATGGTGTTCGAGGTGAGCTACTGGTATGGATTGAGGATTGGCTGTCTGACAGAAGTCAGAGAGTTGGGATAAATGGTTACCTGTACTTCAATTTCTTTCCTCGTGCTTGATAATCCCCAAACAGGTTCTCCACCCTAGCTTTGTCTATGTTGTTAGTCCCAACGTGTACCACAACAACTGGATCCTCCCCCTCCTGCTCCAATATCCTTTCAAGCCGGTCAAAGATGTCCCGCACCCTGGCACCGGGCAGGCAACACATCATGCGAGACTCCTGATCCGGCTTGCATAGGATACTATCTGTCCCCCTAATTATAGAATCCCCTATAACAACTACTTGTCTTTTTGCTCCTCCCTCTTGAATGGCCTTCTGCACCATGGTGCTGTGGTCAGCTGGTTCATCCTGCCCAGAGCCTGTTTCCTCATCCGTACAGGGAGTAAGAAGGTGCAGAAGTCCAAAACTAGAGGGAATAGTTTTAAGCTGAAAGAGGAAAGATTTAAAAAGGACCTGAGGGGTAACTTTTTCACACAGAAGGTGGTGTGTGTATAATTTCAGTTACATCACATTGTCAACTTTTGCTCTGAATTCTGTGTCTTACAATTGTGTCCTCCACAACCACCTGAGGAAGGAGTGGCGCTCCGAAAGCTAGTGCTTCCAATTAAACCTGTTGGACTATAACCTAGTGTTGTGTGATTTTTAACTAAATCAGATTGGGATGCCTGGTCGTTGTGGACAAGTTGGATTGAAGGGTCTGTTTCCAGGCTGTATAACTCTATGACTCTATGATTGGGTGCCTTTCAAGACCTTGGGATGAGCCACAAGTATTTTGAGGTGTGGTTACTTACATAATATAAAGAAATATGGTAGCCAATTGAACTGCTGGCAGCTCCCACAAGCAACAACAACATAGTGATCATGAAATTTGCTTTAGTGATGCTGTTTGAGGGCTAATTACTTGCCAGAACACAAAGAGAAATCCATTGCTCTTCTTCACAACATTTCCATGCTATCTTTCATATTTAACAGAGGATGGACAGGGACAGACAGCATTAGAGACATCATAACAGAAAGGGTGCTTTGTCTTGTCTATTTACCATGTAATTTATGGGTCAGAAAGACATGAGTTTCAGGTGTAAGAGAAGCAAGGACTTTGGCTAACGTCTCTCTTACTCACAACCTGACTCACAATGAACCTCAAACAATGACATTACAAATTGCGTTGTTTTGCACCAAGCAATAGTTGTCAAAGATTGCATGGACAATAATTTAACCCAAGTACAAAATATATTTTAAAACTGACTGTATGGTAAGGTTTTGAACTGTTCAGTAAAATATTTTGTTTACCAGTGATTATGAAGAACGTACCAGGCTTTTTATCTGCAAATAAAAAATGAAACATCAATGATTAAACTGTTTAGCTCTGGCACATACACTTTGACTGGTATGATGTGCCATTCTGTCAGTTATCTTGCTGCACAAATGTGAATGTAACCTTCAAGTGCAGACGTTAAGCAAACAATTATGATTTAATTGCATCTGGAATTGCTAAAAAAAAGAACATTACTTAATCATTTTCCATCTCTCAAAATGTAAAGCTATGCATACATGCAGTAACTATGAAATACAGAGGATGGATATGTCTCAAATAAGTTAGCTTGAAATGATTTTTCACACTTCTCAGTCTTCCATTACAAATACAATTTATGCAGCTGAAAATCATTGCAAAGTTTTGTGTCTTCAGCATGTTTCAATTGCTTCAACTGTTCGTGAAAATATAATCTTATTAATTTAGGGCAGACTAGTATAGATCAATCTGAACAAGTTCAGTGCTTTAAGAGGGGTACAATTGTTGCAAAGTTTTGTCAGGTTTAATATGGACACTATGAGATATGTATTATTTCAGAATTCAAGCCATGATGTGCAGGCGCTGGTGTTGGACTGGGGTGGACAAAGTTAAAAATCACACAACACCAGGTTATAGTTCAACAGGTGGAAGCACTAGCTTTTAGAGTGCTGCTCCTTCATCAGGTACCTGACGAAGGAGCAGTGCTCTGAAGGCTTGTACACCCATATGAACCTGTTGGTCTATCACCTGGTGCTGTGCGACTTTTAACTTCAGAATATAAAATAAACTCTTCTCAGTTTTAGAAATTTCATGAATGGCACTTATATATATATATATAAATGGATATGTCAATTTTATTTTATTTGATGAAGGAATTAATCAGTTTTTCTTAATTTAATAGCTGCAATTTATTTAACCTAAATGCCAACATAATACAATAAGGATCAAAAAATTGCACATGCAGAAGCAGCATTGTGAGCATGACAGCTCAGGTGGTTGATGTACACAAGAAACTTTCTTCAAGTATATAAATCAGGCTACACATGAAACAAAACATTAAATTCACAACTACAGAGAGAAGTATCAAACCCTCAGTTAACAATGTAATGTTTTGGATATGTCACTCATTTCAGCTATGCTGGAGAATGTGGAATCTATGATTGAAACATCACGAGTATGAATCACACAACACCAGGTTATGTGATTTGGAAGCACTAGCTTTCAGAGTACTACTCCTTCATCAGGTGACTGTGTAGCAGCATCATAAGACACAGAATTTACAGCAAAATATCACGTTTCTGAATTATCAGTTAAAAATCACAGCTTACAACTATTACAGTGAGATAAACTGGTTCTCTTCATGTTAGCAGCATCTTCTGACTGCAGAGAACAGAGGCATGGAAGATGGTGAGGCCAAGCAGACAGCAGGGCAATGGATGAGTGGACACCGCACAACAATGACAGACAGGGATGTTCTCTCCCAGTCGTGGAGCATTTCAGTTATCAAGGACATTCAGCGTCAGATCTTCGGGTGACCTTCCTCCAAGGCACACTTTGAGATATGCAACAATGCAGAGTGGTCAAGCAGATGATGATAGCCAAGTTTGGTACCCATGAGGATGACCTCAATCAGTACCTTGGGTTCATGTCACAGTACAGGTGACCCAATACAATATACCCTCTCACACGCACACTCACGCATACACATACACGCACAGTCTTACATATTCACACACTCACGCAGACCATCTCTTTTAAGTGACTTCACAGGATAAATGCTGAGAGGATGTTCTCCTTCATGAGAGAGTCGAGGACCAGAGGGCATAGTCTCAGATTAAAAGGGCACCAATTTAAGATGAGGAGAATTTTGTTTCTCTCAGAGTGTTGAGAGTGTTTGGAACTCTTGCCACAGAGAGTTGTAGGGATAGAGATGTATATTTAAGGCTGAGATAGATAGATTCTTGATCATTTGGGGAAATAAGGTTGGGGAAAATGTAAGAAAGTGGATGTGAGAACTGTTGGATTCGTCAAAATCCTAGTGAATGGTAGAGCAGGCTTGAGGGGCCAAATAGCTTGCTCCTCCATAGCCCTGCATTTGTCACCAAAAGTTAAAGTACGCAGAATAAAAAGTACACAGAATTTCTTAACTTTAATTGACTTTCACACCCAATTTGGTTAAAAACAAACATGGATCAGGTTTCTGTTCGAAACAAGTATCACTGTTATACTCTAGCTAAAGCTAAACAATATAAACCATCAGTATAAAATACAACTATTAAAACTCCACTCCTTATAAAGTCCCCTTTACACACCTAAAGGTAAACAGACAGGGTCATATAGATAATAGACTGAAGGGAAAAATGGACGTGACACCAATGATGTCATTTTTGTTCCCAGGTACTGTTGTTGAAATTATTCTTATGACGTTTTTGCTTTTCATCTTTCACCTTTCTCCAGATGCTCCTACTCATTTGGTGAAAGAAAAGGTAGCTGCTTCCCTTATAAAATTTTCTGATTTATCAGTTAAAGATCATAGCTTACAACTATTACGGCAGTTAGTGGTGTCGATGGTAGTCATGATTTGGAGAAGCCGGTGTTGGACTGGGGTGTACAAAGTTAAAAATTACACAACACCAGGTTATAGTCCAACAGGTTTAATTAAAAGCACACTAGCTTTCGGAGCGCTGCTCCTTCATCAGCTGGTTGTGTCTAATAAAGGAGCAGCACTCCAAAAGCTAGTGCTTCCAATTAAACCTGTTGGACTATAACCTGGTGTTGTGTGCTTTTTAACCTTGTACAGCTATTACAGTGAGATAAACTGGTTCCCTTCATGTTAACAGTTTCTTTTCACTGCAGAGAACAGAGAGACTGCCCCTGGGCTGGGAATGGTCCTTAACTCAACAATATGTGCCAGCAGTTTAAGTGGCAAAGATATTGCATTTAGCACAGTCAAACAGTTATGCCTGAGAGTCAAACGGTTCCTTCACACTTCCCTACATTTAATTTCACCTACACAATACCAGTCTATGGCATCTTAAAGTATTTTGCCACCCTCCTAGTTGGTTATTATATTTCCAAGTTTCATACCATTTGCAGGCTTTGAAATAATGCTCTATATATACAAGTCCAGATCAGCACCATATAGCTGAAAGGGCAATCAGATTTTTGAATAACACCATTGTATATTTTGGAACTAGACTCCTTTTCCAAAAACATTTTTATCTAAGTCAAGTATTTACACGAAATAAATTCTCCTAATGTTACTCCTGGCTCTTTAGCCATTAAGCTTGCATTTGTGCTCTCTGGTTATCAGCAATTCAGTCTTTGGAAATAGTTTTTTTAAAAACGAAATCTAGTCCATCTAACTATTCCTGATCACAAGCACCTCTATCAAACCTTCTCATCTCTGGAGAATTCAGCACCAGCTTCTTCCTCTACCTTTGACCATGAAACCATTGCTGGTCATGTCATCAGTATCCCAGCTTCTAGATATACTTTCCAAAATGCAACTGCATCCCTTGCTCTTTATTCCCTCTTTTTAAGTGCCCCTTAAAACCCAATTTTCTGAAAGTCACCATACTTCCAGACAGTGATAGGTTGACCTCTGATTACTGAGAGAGAAGTGGTGGAAAGTTTAACCTGATGGCTCCCACGCCTCAAATAAATGGAGAGGTTGAGAAGGTAAGGTCTTCATGGTGACTTCAGCCAGGATGAGAATTGAAACCATGCTGCAAGTAACAATCTGAATGGCAAAACAAGCATCTAGTCAGCTGAGTTAACTGACCCTCGAGCACCCGCATTTTGTGACTGAAGTATTCAATGTCTGCATTGATACTCCCTTGTGCAGCTTGATGTCAAATTTCTGATTCTAAGGTTGGACCCAGTACACACAGGTTGTCCCTGGGTAGTATGAATTCCCTTAAATTTTTTCAAATTTGAGTATTAAAGTTTGGCTTTACACTGCATATATCTGTTTACAAACTGAAAAAGTTAATGTGGTGGTCGAAACCCATAACTCCCTCTGCTTCTGCAATTTCAAAGCAAATATATCAAATTCAACAAGTTTACTTGAGACATGTTTAGAGATTAAGAGCTCAAGTCAAAAAGCAGCAGCCCCATTAAACCCTTACATTAAACCAATATAAAAGCAATTTAAGTCCATCTCTTTCATATCTCAAACTGACATTTGTTGAGCTGCTGTCTGATGCCATTGTAATCTTATCTGCCTCAAACATTTTTCATTAATACTTCATAAAATTGCAATAACATTGCAATGAGCATATCCATTCATGTCACTGTACGATTAAATATTCTCCAGTTAAATCCATTTATGGAAATTATATTATTTATCCTGTGGTTGCATATCAGATTATTACCCACAATTCTGTTACAAATTCAATTCTCCCAGTTCCAGAAATATGTTGTTTTCTTTGCTTCATAAATAAATCAAATTCTCACTTATTTTACTTAACCTTTTTACAACTAATCACAAATTAAAGAAGTACCACTTTTATATTTCCACTTTAAGCAAAACATTACCCCGATCCAGAGGTGGTGAAGAAGTTAGTGTGAAGGGCAAATAATAAAGTGAAGAAATCATATCAGACTCAAAACGTTAATTCTGTTTCTCTCTGAACAGATGCTGTCAGACTTACTTTGTCGCTTCGGCAATTTCCATTTTTATTTCAGATCTCCAGCAATTGCAATGCTTTGGTTTTAAAATAATAGAGCAAGTTGACCCAAAACAACTTGACATTTTCTCATTACTACAGCAGATCCATTACAGACCATCTTGACTCATCTTGACCAATTAAGGCCTTTGAGTAATCAATTAACAAACACTAAAGGGCTTAACTCATGGCCAACCCATTTGCCTGCCTTGCTGACAGGCACAGAAGGTGGCTGGATTCCTGACTGAGCATCTTGGGAGAGCTGTTTGCTACATTTGAACCAATCCTGCCTCTATTTGACCCAATCTGGAATAGATCAGGAACAGGGATGGGCTGAATGCCATAGCCAAGATTAGAGTGGTGCTGTGAAAATCACAGCAGGTCAGGCAGCATCCAAGGAGCAGGAAAATCGATGTTTCAGGCAGGAGCCCTTCATCAGGAATGAGGCTGGGAGCCTCCGGGGTGGAGAGATAAATGGGAGGGGAGGGGGGGGGGGGTGGGGCTGGGGAGAAGCTACCTAAGAGTGCAATAGGTGCATCGAGGTGGGAATAAAGGTGCTTGGTCAGAGATGAGGGTGGAGCAGATAAGTGGGAAGGAAGATTGGCAGGTAGGACAGGTCATGAGGATGGTGCTGAGCTTGGAACTGGAGTAAGGTGGGGGGAGGGGAAATAGCCCTCTGCCTTTACTTCCAATTCCCTGATTCCCCTTTCTCCATGATCCCAAGCCAACGAGATCCAACATAAATGACCTTGCTCGTTGCCGACTGATCCACTGAAGTTTGAAACTCTGATTAGCCTTTCAGGGAGGGATGTCAAAGTTCATGTTTCACTGAGAACTTAGTGTTTGATCTGGGAGAAAGTGAGGACTGCAGATCCTGGAGATCAGAGTCGAAGAGTTTGGTTCTGGAAAAGTAGAGCTGGTCAGGCAGCTTCCGAGAAGCAGGACAATCAATGTTTTGAACAAACCTCTTCATCAGGAATGAGGAGGAGGCCATCTGGTATGTTCTGTGGTGGTATTGGTCCTCCTGGGAGCAGATGTGGCTGAGGTGGAGGAATTAGGAATAAGGGATATGTTTTTACAGGAGGCAGAGTGGGAGAAGGTGTAGTCCAGGCAGCTGTGGGAGTCTGTAGATTTGTAGTAGATCTGCTGAGGTTCCTCATTGGTATAGGAGAAGGTGTCTGGCTCCACACTTAAGCCAATATTCAGTGCTCCACACACTAAGTGTCATTTGTGACTGTCGCTTTTGATTCAAGAGATTGTAGGTTCAAATCCCACAACAGAAATTTGAGCATTTAATCTTGGCTAGCGCTCCAGTGTAGTAATGAAGAAATGCTATACTTTTGGAGCTGTGTTACGTCTTGTCAATATGTCAGTGTGTCTTAACGAGACAGCTCACGATATTGTCACTGTATCATGGCATGTGGCCCGAGAGTTGGAAGGTCTCACTCCATCTGAACTGGGATCAGTTGAAACCTGACACTCAGCTGGAATCACAGCCCGACTGCTCTATTGTAAATTAGGAACTTAGTGCTGGCGCAGACACTACCAGCTGATTTCTCACAAAATCTGGTTAAGTGTTAATTTCAGGGATTTGCATGGACGGTTTCCCTCTGTGAGTTGTGGTGAATTTTCTTGCACACTTTTTCGGTGCTCACCACATTAAGTATGCATCGTGCCTCCACAGTGTCACTTGCAGTAGCAGGATGCTGACCGGGGCCGGTTTTATCTGGTGTTTACATAGCTGGCGCGATATATAAAACGTAGTTGCATGGCAGCTTAAATGTTGCAACAAACATAGAATCATAAATCGTAAATCAAAAATCACAGAACTGTTTCATCTGCTCCTGCATTCTTAATGGAGAGCGCACAACTGTACACATGCAATGTTGAGAGCGCCATTTCAGAAAGTGATTCACTTCAGTAATGAAGTGTTTCGTTCAGTTGATGTCTATCTCATCTGTGATTATCATAGTCATATCTGGGAAGTTGGCTCCAGGTACCATGGAAGCTGCCAAGGTCATTGATCATGATCAGATTCCTGTTTCATTCCAAGGGCCAGATGCCTAATGGAGAGGCTGCTGTGAGACAAACAACTACCCTCCCCAAACATGGCTAGTGTCTCTGTAGAACGGTGTATGGTAAGGGGTTCTGAGAGTGGCAGCATTCTTCCAATGTGGAAGAAGAGTACATTGAGCAGGAGGAACATTTCTTTCACCATTACTTTCACCTTGGCAGTGCTAAGTGCAAAAAAGCCCAACAGGACTTATTGACATCTAGTTCTAATAGAGGCGATTTGGGTGAAAATATATTTCATTCAGGTGGCATGTTAGCTCAGTGGTTAGCACTGGTACCTCACAGTGCCAGGGAGCTGGTTTGATTCTACCCTTGAGTGACTGTCTGAGTGGGGTTTGCACATTCACCCTGTCCCTGCATACACTTCCTCCAAATGCTCCGATTTTCTCCCACATTCCAAAGATGTACAGGTTAGGTGGATTGGGCCATAGTTTCCAGGAACATGTAGGTTAGGTGGATTAGCCATGGAAAGTGCAGGAATAGGATAGAGGGTGGGTCTGGTGGGGTACTCTTGGGAGGGTGGGTGTAGACTTGATGAGCCAAATAGCCTGCTTCCACACTGTCGGGATTGTAAAGCAGCCCTTGTTTATTCAAAATACAAATTCAGTTTTTACTTTTTTCTCTGCTTTCTGCTCCACAGACATGAGTTAAAATTCCACCAAAGGAGTTGGTGAAATTTAAATTCAATTAATCCATAAATTGGGATAAAACACCATTGTAATCAATAATGATTGCAAAACTTATAGATTGCTTGGAAAATCCATTCATATCAAAATGTGGATTTTGATAATGCAAACTACGAGGTAAAACTTGATTCTGTAATTCCATTCTAAGAATTGAACTGGCAATTTATCATTGCTGACTCAACAAAAATCCACCTATAAAACCTGTAAGGATTCAAGGATCTATAGTCACCATATGGGATTGTAGAATTATATTGTATTTTGGAGTTTGAAGAATTATATTGTATTTTGCTCAAAAACTGCATGAATCCATGTAAGATTCTGTGAATCCCTCTTTTAGATTAGAATCAGTCTGAACATTGGGGCACAGAGAGTCTCACACAGGACACCTCACACCTCCAATGCATTATCTGAGCCAACATGGCACCTATTGTTAAAGTTCATTTGAGAATGTAATTTTAAAACAAAGTTCTGGGATTTACATATGAAAGAACTGAAACTAATATGGTCATCCTAAAAGATGAGACACTTAACAAACAATCCAGGCCTTTTTCAATGTATAATTTCAGTTGCATCACACTGTAAACCTTTGCTATAAATTCTGTGTCTTGCAATCTTATACTCTACAACCAACTGATGAAGGAGCAGTGCTCCGAAAGCTAGTGCTTCCAAATAAACCTGGTGGACTATAACCTGATGTTATGTGATTTTTAACTTGAGCATGAGAGAAAGTGATACCATAATACATGTAGGAAGAGAATTTTTAAAAAATGTATTGCTCACAAAATACATGAAGAATTGGAAGGGTGTAGTTCCATCTGAATTTAGATTATTTTGAATAAATTTGAATCAGTCTAATTTGAAATTGTTCCAACAGCCACTTCAGATTCTACCCTCATTCTTTGCTGCATGCTTTTAATATTTTCTTTAGGCCTTTAATATCTCAATGGGGATTAACCTCCATTATCTAAGCATTGGGCTGACCTTACTTTATATTTTTGTCTACAAAAGCAAATGCTAAATTTATCATTACAGCCATATCATTCATGTTAAAAAAAACACAAAAAAGTGTGAGGATTTCATTTGTAGTCATTCAAACACTTTAATCCAGATGGTGTAATTGGTGTTTATCGTAACAGAGTTGTTACTTCTGTGCATGTTTGAATTCATGAGAAGAACTCACATTCAGAAATGTCTCATGGCTTGTTCCATTTGCGATAGCTCATAATGTTTGTGGAGCAATTAATCACGTTGTGGATAAATCCAGACACAAGAGTGCATATGAAGGGGTGAAATATGGCTATTCTAACAGTGCATCATCTGCCAATGTCCTCCCAGCAGCTATCACACATACTGTTCAGCTGAAGGTTGATCCAGTCGTAACTGTAGACGTGCATTTGGCTCAAGCAGCAAAATGTATCAATTTCTTTTCTGGAACAAGATCCAAAATATGATATGTCAAATGCGAGATGATCTCAGAAATCATGCGTTCACATAGATAGTTCTACATTCCAAAATGGACACCACTGTCCTGGTAAGGTGTTTTACCTTTGACCAAGTTAATAGACCAAAAAAAATGCCATCATGCGATGTGTCTATAATGTGATTTTTCAATTGTGCAACATGAATTCCAATTATGATTCAAGAAATGTCATTTAAGAAGAGCTAAAATTGTAGAAACACAATTTCCTGCAGTATATCAGATGGCATTTACTTATACTGTCTTGACAAAACATGGTAAGACTTAAATTTAGTCTTTATGCATTACTCTGTGGATCTGTAATGCTGCACAAACATGAAAATCCTTATCTAGTTCACTGACAAAGGAGTCTCTTTATTCATGTATTAATATCTATGATTTACATTTGTTTTGTTTAACCTACCTACAAGTTAACCAGAATTGTTGTAATGTGATATTAAAATCTCAGATTCTTTTTTTTATCTCAGAGCTGAAATTGCAGCAGAGTTCCAGCTTTGGTTCTGTGATACTACTCTCAGTCAGGATTTGTAAACGATTTTAGGGCTTGAGCACTTAAACTAGGTGACTCTTCAATGCAGTACTGGGGAACGGTTACCTTATCACAGGTACCATCTTTCGAATGAGATGTTCAACAAACACTTCAATGATCCTTTGAGGTGGATGCGAAACATCTTATGGTACTACTAAAGACTAGTAGTGTGAAATTCCCCTAGTTTCCTCACCAATATTTAGCCTTTAACAACATTACTAAAACAAACAGATTATCTGGTCATCAATATCATTCTTTGAGATCCTTACTACATGCAAATTAGTTACAGTCTTCCCTGCATGAGAAGAGAAATCTCATTTCAAAACCATTTTGAGAAATCTTGACATAAATGAAAAGTAAATAAATAAATACAAGTTTCAGTTAATACACACTGACGTAATCTTATATAAAGTCAAAATACAATTATTTGTCAATATACTGTACTCAATCATTGGCAGATAGATGAGAGGGAAAGACCAATGTAGCATTGTTTGAAAAATGTTTTAGCTACCCTGAAGACCAGCCTGAAGGGTCAGATAGACGAGTTGGAAAAGAGAGGAGTGATCAAGCATGTCCCAATTTCTAGTAACTGGATTAGCAGCATGGTAGCAGTGAAACAACCCAGAAAGTTAACAGTATGCATCCATCCAAAGGATCTCAATAAATTTCTGAAGAGATCTCACTACCCCCTGAAAACCATCCAAGGAGTTTGCCACAATTCATAGCCAAAAGTCTTCACTACCGTGGATGTAAAGGAAGGTATTGGCATGTGAATCTGGATGTTAATAATATTGTCTCAACTACAATCTGCATCCCTTCAAGGAAGACAGATGGTTGCACATGCCATTTGGCATTTTCACAGTTCCAAAGAAATATCAATGTGGACAACATGAGAATGTTACTGACCTCCCTGAAGTGGAGGTTATGGTGGATGATCTACAAGTTTATGGATGTGGAGATATAGTGCAAGAAGCCATTACTGAACCTGATCATAACCTGGTGTGATTATAAGACAGAGCTTGCTAAATGAACCTGAAGCTGAAAAAGAAAAGTTACAATTAAATATGCCCAAAGTCAAATACATAGGCCTATGCACTGACAGCAAAGATTCTTTGTCCACATCTCAGGAAGGTGAGAACTACAACAGTGATGTGATGACTAATAACAGATGCAAAACCAATGCAGTGATATGTCAGTTATTTGGCAAAATTGTTCCCCAATTGATCACTTTAGTGTAAACCAAATTGCAGCCAAGGATGGGCAGTGATATTAGGGCATAAAGCAGAAAGCTGCATTCTCTAAAGTCATGGAACTAGCGATGGCAACACCACTGCTAAAATACTATGATGTAAATGATGAAATGAGACTGCACTGTGAAACAAGAGAGTTAGGACTTGGAGAAACCCTTAAAAAAAACTGCTTGCAATCATATCTAGGGCATTAACACATACCAAATGATATTATGCTCAGATTAAGAAAGAGTGCACGGCAATTACTTTGGTTTGTGAGCATTTTTATCATTACCTACTCAGAAGAGACAGCGTGAAAACTGAATCTGACTGTAAGTCACTTCAAAGCATTCTCTTCGAGCTGCTACCATCCACTTCAAAGCATTGGCAAAGAATGCCAATCTGATTATAGAACTGCCAGCTGGACATGACATTCAAACAAGGGATAGCAGATTAATACTGCAGACATGCTGTCAAGGGCAGTGTCCCAGTGCAGAAAGTATAGGATGTTATAACAGTCTGATTCAACATGTAACAGCAGCTCAACATGTTCTAGAAATCATCAACCTTAAAAATCAAGCTTCTTGCCTAGAATCAAGCATTTCACCCAACAAGATGTAACTCTACAAGAACTGCAAGAAATAATGCCCTGAAAGCATCAAGTTGCTATAAGAGCATAGTGGGCATGCAAAGATGAATTAATGGCATATTGTACAAAGGAAATAGATTCATTAATGCTAAGCAGTAGAGGAGAGAGATACTAAAGTACAAATTTTCAGGTTCTAAACTAACTGAGCCTAAAATATCATGGGTTGGATTTTCCCAAGAAGGGCAATCATACTCAAGATTGTCAACCCATTATATTTCTTACATTCAGAAACAGCTTCACATTTCTGGCAGGGGATTTTGAAGACCACTCCTTCAGAAATGCAGACTGTATGTGACAGATCGTCCATAGTGCACCTCTTCATCAGGTGGTTGCAGCGCTCTGAAAGCTAGTGCTTCCAAATAAACCTGTTGGACAATAACTTGGTGTTGTGTGATTTTTAACTTTGTCCATCCCAGTTCAACAACGGTACCTCCACATCATCATCACTAGTGTTAGACAGCATGGTTTTGTGCAGGGAAGGCCAAGCCTTACTAATTTAATAGAATTCTTTGAGGAACTAATCAAGTTAATTGAAGAGGGCTGTAGGTATCATATACATGGACTTCAGTAAGGCATTTGATAAAGTGTTGGAGAAAGTGAAATTTCATGGGGTCCAGGGTGTACCAGCTAGATGAATAGAGAACTGACTGGACAACAGGAGACAGATAGTAGTGAAAGGGAGTTTCTCAAAATGGAGAACTGTGACCAGTGGTGTTCCACAGGGATCTGTGCTGGGACCATTGTTATTTGTGATTTCCATCAATGATCTGGAGGAAGGTATAAGCAGACTGATTAGCAAGTTTGCAGATGACACTAAGATTGTTAGAGTAGCAGATAGTGAAAGGGACTGTTAGAGAATGCAGCAGAATATAGATAGATTGGAGAGTTCCTTAGCGAAATGGCAGATGGAGTTCAATCCAGGCAAATGCAAGGTGATGCATTTTGGAAGATCCAATTCTAGAGTGAACTATATGGTAAATGGAAAATCCCTGCGGAAAATTGATGTACAGAGAGATCTGGTTGTTCAGTTCCATTGTACCCTGAAGGTAGTAATGCTGTTTGATAAAGTGGTCAAGAAGGCATACTGCATGCTTTCCTTCATTGGATGGGGTATTGAGTACAAGAGTCGCAGGTCATGTTACAGCTATATAGTACCTTGGTTCAGCCACACTTGGGATACTGAGTTCAGTTCTGGTTGCCACATTACCAGAAGGATGTGAATGCTTTGGAGGTTCACCAGGACATTGCCTGGTATGGAGGGCACTAGCGATGAAGAGAGGTTAAGTAGATTAGGATTATTTTCATTAGAAAGATGGCAGTCAAGTAGGGACTTGATTGAGATCTACAAAATCATGAGGGGTATAGACAGAATGGATATCAAGAACTTTTTTTCCCAGAGTGGGGGACTCAATTACTAGGTGTCACAAGTTCAAGGTGAGGGGGGAAAGAGTTTAGATTAGATTATTTACGGTGTGGAAGCAGGCCTTTCGGCCCAACAAGTCTACACCGACCCAGACCCATTCCCCTACATTTGCCCCTAACACTACGGGCAATTTATCATGGCCAATTCACCTGACCTGCACATTTTTGGAGGGTGGGAGGAAACCGGAGAGAATGTGCAAACTCAGTCACCTGAGGCAGGAGTTGAACCCAGGTCTCTGGCGCTGTGAGACAGCAGTACTAACCACTGTGCCACCATGAGGGAGATATGCATGGAAAATTCTTTACGTAGAGGATGGTGGGTGCCTGGAACATGTTGCCAGCGCAGGTGGTAGAGGCAAGCACGATAGCTTCATTCATGATGTATCTGGACGGATACATGAATGGACAGGGAGCAGAGGGATACAGATTCTTGGGAAACAGGTGACAGATTTCAATAGAGGCTCTGGATTAGCACAGGTTTGGAGGGCCGAAGGGCCTGTTCCTGTGCTGTAATTTCCTTTGTTCTTAGTTCTTATACTGTAAGGTAAATGTCCAGCAAACCAGACAACAGCCACTTTGACATTGAAACAAAGGCAAAAAACTGCTGTAAATCTTAAATGAAAACAGAAAGTGTTGGAGAGAAGAGCGGTATCAGACTCAAAACTTTAACTCTGTTTCTCTCTCCACACATGCTGCCAGACCTGCAGGATTTCACCAGAATGTCTTATTTTTATTTGAGCCACAGCCACAGTGACAGCTCTTGTGAATGGATAAGTGCATAAAGTATGTGTGAATTTAATGTACCAGCGTTCTATATATGCAAATGTCAGGTGGGAAAGTGGACCAGATACATGATGGAGTGTTTTGGTTAAATTGTGGTGGACGAGGGGAATATTGTCTCCTGTGGTGGAAGGTTGTTTACTGGGATGAGGGGTGTTTAAGGTGGGAGAGGGAGACAGATATTAGGTACCTTGAAGAGATGGAGGTGTCACATCCTGGGCTGGAGAAGGATATAATGTCATTGAGGGAGTGGGCTGCTGGGTCCAGTGGCAAGTATTAGGGTGTCCTTGGCAGCAAGAGGGTTGTCAGGTCCCAGGCAAGCGGTGAGGTAGTGGTGTTGGATTCTGGGTAGGGGTGCAGGTGGAGGGGTCATGGAATTTGGGGAGATAATGTGTTGTCTTTTAATTTCACTTTCCCTGGTCCATTGGGTTTACTTTGGATATCAATAACCCAAGACAGTTCTAATAAAGAAAATTGGATATATTCCAAAGTATGCTCCAAAGGATACTGCAACAATCTCCCCTATAAAACACTCCCAGTACAAGTGAATCCATTTTCATGGATGTGTCTGAGGATCAGACCAAAACAGGTGAATTAGCCTGTTCTGTTCCAACTGCCAGCTGCTGATCAGACAACCTCCTGAGTTAGCTAACTATACTCTGAGGTATGTATACTTACACTTTCCATGCAGACTGTCTTTGTACTCAAACGCCAACAGTATCCAGACTTCAGGAAATGATCAGTTTGACCACTGGTTAACATCACAAAAGTGTTATGTTTTCCTCAGCTGGTTTGATCAATTAATTCATGACAACTTGCTCTTGTCTCCCTGGAAAGACATTTGTCTCTTGGACTTAATTTTTAACCTCAGGCCAACTCATTCAGGTTTCTCATACAAATTATTTCTTTGCAGATTTTGAATCATCTAATCAAATAGTATCTGCACAGCACAATTCTGTGTTCAGATGTACCCTGTTAACAAATGCATTGTTCACCTTATAACATTTGATTCATTGTGTCTGTTTCAAAATAAGACTCCATCTTTTAGAGTTCCTGTGACAATTAGTCCATTCCTGCTGAGGTACAATACTTGATATAAACATACATGCATTCTGTCAGCAAAACACAGAATCTCATTAAAACCAACGGCCTTTCAAGTCATTTGCTTTATATATGTTTTTCCTTTTTCATTTCAATTAACCAGCAAATTTTGGTTTAACATCTTCAAATGGGGGAGAGGTTTAGATGGAGGTGTCGGGTACATTGGGTGGGAAGGTTAATAGTTACCTGGGTGTTAGACCAAGTTTTAAATTGCCTGTTTCCTGGGTAACTATAGTCTTAACTGCAGCTGAACTCTTCAAATTCTCCAATTAAAATGGATACTTTTGGTGGGTTCCAGGCCTAGAGAAATTGCCCAATGGAATCTTCAATTTCCATTACAGAATTCTGTCAGAGTCAGCTACTTCGGGAATTGCACAAAACCCACAATCCTCAACTCCACCTGCTCTGCAGCAAAGACATTCCAGCTATTGGAAAATTTGGGTCATGTCACGGCTCACATTTCCACCTTTAATCCCTGAAGTCAATTTCACAGGTGATAATACGGACCACATGTACACTCATACAATTATAAAATACATATCTTCAAACTTGAAAATCAAATTTATACTTTTGGTACACTACAAAATTAGTATTGAACATTGAGTAAGCATGATTATTATGCAAAATAAATACGTCACTCCAGTTAAACTAAAAAGAAACTTACTGGAAACTACAAGGAAATGGATTGGCACATGCACAATCTTCTATTAGTTCTAATCTGACAATCAGAGCAGACACAATACACAGAAATCCAATGTGAATTGTCTAGTGTGCCAATACATGTATTCAGCAGTCAAGAAATGACTTGGGTATAATTATCCAGCCTGTGAATAACTGGTATTTCATTGAATAAAGTGCTGCTATATGAATGCTGTAATTAAGTGCCTCAGTCATGGTATCCATTAATGAGTGTGAAAGCATTTCAAATATGCAGGTATAGGTATTGTATGAGGAAAAATATCTGCCGCCGCAACCCTACAATCAAGTGTCCATTGAGCGTCACCATCAGGGCTCGCATCTTTATAACAGCTAATAAAAATGATCAGAGATTTGTTCTGAACATTAGGAGCCATATTGCAAATAAGATGTCAACAGCTTCATGACAGCCAGTTTCTTCATGTTGTTAGATAAATATTCAATGTAGAACAGGCTTTCAGATTTTAGGAAAAGCTATAAATAGACATAATCAAAAATGTTATGGAAAAGAGTGTTTCCTGCTTCTTGACCAGTGCTGGCATCTGTGAAATACAACAGACCATGTGATCAAATAGGTGGAGAAGATAATACAGACACAATTCAACTGAATCCTCAACACCAGTTAATTCAACATGTATGGAGTTGCAACAGGAAACTTGTGCTGAAGGATCTTCATTCAGACCTCTGTTTGCAGAGTGAACACTGCTTGAAGAAATGTATTTGTATTCTGCAGCTGGTATATTTTGTTTTGCTATTGTCATGTGACTTCTGATGCTGTTGCTTTGGAGATTGAGCCATGAAGGCTGAAGCTGTGGAAGTCTGCATGTGGAGCAATCCTGTGTGTGCTGGCAAATGAACAGCACCATCAATGACCCTGTGAGGGCAGAATATTAGACAGTAAAGATGGCACTGGTCACGTATTTAAAGGACTCTAGCTTCTTATGATGTAATGCAGCTGTGTCTAGCAGGAACCCTGGAGTCTGTGACAAACTATCAGATACCTGACACCAACCATCAACAACTGGATGCCAGCTGCTGGAGACGATCCTCATCTATCACTGAATGTCCTTCATCTGTCAGACAACACAACCGGTCCTCAGCCTCTCAGCGAGAAGCTTTCTGCCTGAGACTAAGGAACTATGCCAGCCTCAGACAAATAGTTGATATGCTTGGATAAGGCAAGAAGTCTTTTTGCTCAACAATGAGAGAAAGAGACCTTTCAAAAAATGAGACAAGGCAATTTGGAGTTGGCAAAGAAAGTCAGCAGTTAAGTTAGTGTCTGGACAGTCTAAGCACAATGCCACAAGCAGGTCAAAGACTATAAGAGATCGGAACAGGAGTAGGCTGTTCAGCCCCTCAAGCCTGCTCTGCCATTCAATAGGATCATGACTCATTGACACTCCGCATATTTCCTCCCTTTCTTTCAAAGTTTGTGATTCTTCTACTGAACAAGAACCTATCCATCTCAGCCTTAAATATACACAAGGACCTTCTCCAATCAGCCAAACCTCAAACCTCTTTGCTGGACCAGCAACTGGGTAAGTGTGATGGTATGGATACTGGTAAGGCAGAGCCCATCATGTTGGTGCCAATAGTTGAAGTCTGTAGCATCTCCAAGCAAAGAAATAACTGAAGCTCAGTGAGAGGGATGGCCCTGCCATCTTGCACAAAGTAACTCGGTATGCCAATAGCCAAATACATTGTGGAAACCATGCAACATTATTAGGTGTTCTGTTTGTTCCAATGTGGTCAGTAATATAATTCTCCTGTCTTTTGACAAGAGAAAAGGGCTCAGATTACTTCGGAGAAAGCAGGGATCGATGATAGCATTCTGTTCATCATTATCCTGACTCCAATACAGCAGGAGACATTACAGTTGGAAGATACCAGGGTGGCCATTCCGTTGCAGGATCTGAGGCCAAAGGTCAATCAGATAAGGGTCAGTTACTTTAGAAACAGTGTGGGCAAAACACCAGGTGAACATGTGTTGTCAAATTAACAGGCATAACTTTGAACTGATGACAAGTATGTGGATTCATGTTTGGAGGTTTCAGTAAGTCTGATCATTCTGTATTCTTACCTAGATCAATCACAGGACTACAGACCTACCATCACCAGTCCACATCAGAGGAGAAGGAAGAGTCCTCAGATGGTACAATGTCCCATCTTTGTTCCACATGCTTCACCAGCTCAGACACTGTCACCTTTTTTAGCACATGCTTAGGAGTAGATTCAGGCTCACAACTTGGTTTGGGAATCACACACATATCTGACTAGTTGTCAGAGGCCAGTATGGAAGGACTGTGAAAGGCTAGGCCTTTGCTGAGCCTCAGTCTAATAAAGTGCCTCTGGAGACACCCATGAGATGTGTTGTGGACCAGAACAAACCCCTCAATGTGTCAGAGAGATAGTCTAGACACTACCATTTTCTTATTCCAGATGCAATTCAATTGGTCAAACTATCAGGCTTGAAGGAAAACACACTTTATTAATATACTATAAATTGTTAACTAAAGAAAAGTTTGTAATAACTCTATTGGAAAACTTAACAGAATGATATATTACTTAACTACTAAAAAGCAGCTGTTCCAGTATCATAACATCATATAAACATACCTTTGGTAAAGGCAAATTCAGTAACATAGATTATCTTACATGCAACTCTAGCTGGAAGAGAACCCCACCTTTTATTAATAAAGAGACAGAGAGAGATGTAGCAGCAAACACAACCCCAACAGTTACTGAAAATTAAACTAAAAATCCTGATTCTGTTGGAGCTTGACCCCATCCATTCAGGCTGCTTCTATTGTTCCAACCTTTAAAAACAAATCTCCAAGACTTCACAAACTGTTTACTTTACTGGCTTTGCATAGATAGTTTACACCTCTGCCTCAACCTTTCTTCATAAAAAAAGAACAAAATACACCTCTTAAAGTCATAGTATCATCACAGATGGCAAATGCCAGGCATGTAGCTTGAAATAATTCACAAGATACCCACACTCTGGTTTGGTTAGTGAAAATGTCCATTCAGGTCGTGAAAGATTTGATTGTCTCACATTTGCAGGCATAACCTTGGGATGATTTGCAGTTCTCACTGAGATCCACTTCCAGCAGATTAGTCAGTGACTGCCTAGAGATATGTGTAGACCTGCATGTCATCATTTTGTTCATGCACTCAAAGAAGCACCAACAACAACTTATCAAGGCTTCTTCAACATTACATCCCCAAATCTCTGATACCAACCATCCAAATGGATGAGGACAGCAGGCTGTTGGGAACACCACTTCTAAGTTCCTTTCCAACTTCACAGATCATTCCTACTTGGAGATTTGCAACTATTCTTTCACTGTCACTGGGAAATCCTGGATCTACCTAATAACACAGAGAGAATATCTTTGACCAGGGACAGCAACAGCTTACCACCAACTCATCTTTCAAGATGTTCTAAAGTGCTTTAAAGATAACGAGACACTTCTGATATGTAGTCACTGTTGCAATCTATAAAATATGGCATTCAATTTGTGCTCAAAAGTTAATGAAATGAATAAGATCAGAATATATATTTTAATGTATTGATGGAGAGATTAATATTAATCAGGATATGAAGAAAATTGCCCTAACTTTGCGTTCACTTTAAAGGGCAACCAGTGTTGTGATTTCTCCTATATTACTCAAAAAGTTAACGAGAACATGCTCAATTTGATGTTGTTCCAGTGAGACTAGACATAGAAACAGTAGAGAGAATATGATTCACTTGGCACCTCTGACAATGTAGAAATGCCTCAATACAGCACTAGTAGAATTTTAGCCTAAGCTATGTGATGATTGGGAACTAGGACACAGATTCAACAGTTCTCAGTAGCTCCCCTTATACATAGCATTACATCACATGTTCAGTTCAACAGCCTGATATCATGCCCCTTCTCTCATCCCCTTTTTTTTCAAAGTCCATTTCTACATCAATTAACTTCCCTTCAAATTCATCCATGCTCACAGTCTGAACTATTCCACATAATAGAAGAAATCCTCTCCTGAACTTATTAGTTAATTATTATATTTTAATTGCATCTTCACCCAAATTGTGAAAGCACATTACCCCAATATATAGAGTCCCTATATCTAGACCAGGAACCCCAAGACCATGCCCCAATTGCTCCAGAAGTATGTAATGACATCTCTGAACAGGTTGATGAGAAAATCTCGAGACCACATGTCAGGTTTCACAAGCTAGGCATTGGAACATGCTGTGAACTAAATTACTATGTACAGCAAGTTTATGCTGTCAGATTTAATAAATTATACCAAATGTCTGCTTTACGTCCAGATTACAAGTAAGTCTCAGGTATCATTAAGCTGTACAACCTAACAGTATTGTCAGGAGAAAAGTAGTAAATGAATTGTTATAAAGTAAACTTAAATAATCTTTGAAGCTACACCACAGAAAAATTACAATCATGCAGATTCCAAACAAAGAAAGCACTGGCTGCTCCTTCTCTCCTCAGTTCCTTCAAAGTACCTACTTGCAACACGTAATGAGTGTGTATTAAAACCTTTGTCTAGATAAATTACACTATTGTTTTTTGGGCTGGGACCCATGAAATCTTGTTTCCATTGAGAGAAATATGCCACACCACATTTTTACCCCATTTTCTCACCCCACAATTTCCAAACACATCTTTACAGCAATGCTTCATTTGCATAAGATTGAAATTTTCAACTGCAATATTTAATTTTTCACTACTTATAGAATCAAATGAAAAATTGCTTCCAGGCATGTCTTACTCGTTTTAATGAGCCTAATCCATGCAGGCAGTACAACCCACATTAATTCTGCCATAAAATATGTATTATTTAACATGTAACTCCTAAAATGTAAAATAGATTTGTAAAGGTAATCTAACCATCTATGACAGTAGAGTTACAAAATACTGCTTTGGGACTCGCTTATTCCTGTAACTCATGTTTGAAAGTCCAAGTGAATCATATTCTCTCTACTGTTTCTATGTCTAGTCTCACTGGAACAACATCAAATTGAGCATGTTCTCGTTAACTTTTTGAGTAACATAGGAGCATTTGTTGAGCTATAACAAATATCTACAATCAGCATAATTTGAGTACAATTATCTCCTGATTCACAAATGAATACCGTTCCTAAACCAACAGTGTCTCAAGTTCCCAGCATTATGGTAGTTATCCAGTCACTTCAAACGGACATGACTAAGTCATCAGTATAACAATTCAATCTTTAACATTGGGCATGTAAGCAAAACAGAGAAATGCTCCAGATCAATGATGATCAGACAGCGGCAAGATTTCAAACAAGAATACCATATATACTTAGGTAAAAGTCAAAATCTTTCGACTTTTAAGGATACGTTTATAGGGTCAGGTATTACATGGATACGACATGTAAGGGGCTGAAATTCATGACACAGTCTAAATTACTGTATCATTAGCAGAATCTCAATTGATCTCTAATGAATAAACAATAAAAACATAACAAATTATGGTAATATGACTGTATTCCACATGCGCTACAGGGGAATTGAGCTCAGCTGAACTGCACATGAAGGGAGGTTATCACCTGACTCTGACCTGATGCATCTTAAACCTGTGAGCCAAATTAGTGTGAATTATACCTCAAAACGCATAATGGCATAAAAAATTCTATTCCTCATCATAACATTTATGCACAAGATAATACCTTGACTCACAAATGTTGATCTGTTATCAGTGAACTAAAGTCGATTTTTGTATGAGATATACTGAAAATTCCAGATATTTTTGGCCAACACTAGGGGGTCAACCTTTACATGAGATTGACATTTATCCAAGTATATACGGTAGTTCAGGCATGTCAGAGTTAAAATATTTTAGAATTAAAATTTTCAGGTAGATAATGAATAATTCACATCTACTTACCTCAAAGTAAAATCCTAAAATAACTTCAAAATCAATATGCAAGGAAACATTAGAAGTATCTTATTAATAGTGTTAATAAAATAATGACTGCTTTAAATACATTTAAAATGATATTGTTGCCATGGAAACGTATATCTTAAAATTTGCCATTTCTGTAAATGTTAAAACCTGCAATATTATTTGTTGGAGCAAGGCCTGGAAGCTGCAGCTTGATGAATGGAATTTCAAAGCACTATACATAAAAGCTGGTACACATATAGAATCATGTGTTATCTCTGCATTGTGCTGTGGTATAAAACATACATAAAAGGTAGCAAATAAATAAAATCTGAAATTATTTCCTCCTAAAAGCTCTTGGTGCTTGTTATTGAAATTATTTTGAAACACTTGCCGAACAAAAATCTATCAAAGATGAAGAGCTAATATTAAGATAAAATCAGCCATGTGATGTGTTGTACAGTTCAGGGGTCTGAATGGCCTGCACCTGTTCAAGTCTGAATAACTTTAGTCAACATAAACTAAACTGTAAGAAATGTTTGTCCAGTCACTCACATGCACAGGTAAAATTTTAAGTAGGCTCACAGAACCGCAGTTTCCAAATTTTGATTTGGGTTTAGACTTGATTAGATGGCAGAAACTACAGTTGACCTCAGCATTCCTGAGCTATAGCTGCAAACTAAATGTAATATTTTGTTGTGCAAAACCTATTCATTTAAGGTGTGTGACGCCTTCAGCTATTTTAATGTAGCCACATACACAGTGTTACATTAAAGGGCTGCACTTGGTGCTCAGATGGAACAAGAGCTCCTAGTTACCATGCAGTTATGCAACTGAGAGGGAATATCATGTGCATGTTGAGTAACACTCAGCCTGAGGATGCTCATTCTCAACAATTCAACAAGGTGCTGACATACTCCATCAAGAATCACACATGAGCAATCGCCAGTTGACAGGTGAGGGAAGGCCACCTTGGCACAGAATTGCAACAAAGCAAGTTACCACTTGGTTTTGAAGGACAGGGTTGTGCACATGTGGTGGATGTGTAGATGACAGTGAGATAAGGATTGATAATCATTGCAACAAAAAAAAAGACAGCTGCAGTACAGTCTTTGCCCAGCAATAATAAAATGGGCCAAGCTAGTTGGTAACAAACCCAGTTAGTGACTCTAAAGTACTGAACATGAACAACAAGATCATTACTCCTCTCCTTTTGAAACTTTTCCCATTTTTATATGGTACATTCACTAAAACCAAAATTCAGGAATTGGGGTAAATCTGCTTGGATGGAGGGATATATATATAATTCCGTAACTACCTAATATTGATTAATTGTAACAGAGCTTCAAATTAGTATAAAAATTCATGGAAATACTGGTAGAACAAGAAAGAAATTTCTTAGGCAATATCTCGGAAAGTGTTTGCCTGCTGGTATAAATTTACTTGTGAGCACATTCTATTTTCAAACTTGTACGGAGCTAAATATATGTCATTTTTAAGATCATGTGTCTTCTTAAAAACTAGAAGGGCGACAAAGTAAAAATATAGCAATATGATATATGGGGCAATCTGGCTAGCACGTATTAATGAACAGTTTCTGAACTCTTCAATTGCTATGCTTATCACTCCAAAAAAGAAAATACATAACTAAGGGAAATAGTGAAATGGAAATAATCCTGTAATCATGTTGATGGATGAATGAATGTAAAGTGTGAGAAACGGAATTGCAGATTTTGGCCTGAATAGAGGCCATTCCCAGAACTCCACAACATTGTATGTTATCTCTGAGTTTGTTCTTGCAATAACGAAAGGCTTGATGTACAGTTTTATTTTTCACTGTAAACTATAGCTTTGTGCCCACAGTGGTTCAACCACAAAGTTTCTGATCCTTGCTGTGCAATTCTATGGAATGTGTCATGGAATGCTGCATGTGTCCAATAGTTTGTTTTTATTTCAGATCTCCAGTATCTGTAATATTCTGCTTTTATTCAATAGAGAAAAACTGACTCCTCATCCTGTCAAACTTTGTGCACATTAGACAGAATTATAGTCTCTTTTTTAACCTCCTTTAAAATCTATTGATGTTGTAATAACAGCAAAATGTACTTAGCTCGATTAGTGGAATGAGCTCGGAGATATTACTGCCACCTAGAAGTCAAAAGATCCTTGGTTTGAAGCCCACTGCAAACAGTGCCAGCAGTTAGAGATGAGAGCTACAGCTTAATTCTAGGCTGACACCTGCAGATTCCTTGAGGAACATTACAATTCAGCAAGATGCCTTCAGAATCATAATTGTACATGGTGTCAAAACAGGTTCCTCTTATCTAATTGTGGACTCCCTTGCTGCGACTTTGGTATCGTAGCATGGAGTAGACAAAAAGTAATTGCAATTTTCAACACACTACATTGTTCCCCTTCTTTGTAAATGACAGACAGCATGTTTCAGTTGCTTGTCTCCAAAAGTATAAATAATAAATTTAAGCATAACTTGAACATTCAACTTCAGCAATAACATTATTGCTTATTCTAAATTTTCTATTGATTTAACAATGCTTTCTGTCAAGCACAATGAAATGAAAAATCTGTTCAGTAGCTGAAAATAGTTTACTTTGTAAGTATGATGGACATTTTCTGTCACTGTATAGACGATCATCTAAAATAAGGTATACTCCCATTGAATTTATCTTCATCTAAGATGTCAACGTCTAAATCAAATTCAATGCTTACAAACCATGCATCAGTGCTCTGTCAAATGACACATTGCGATTGATCATTTGTGATCTATGCTTAGCATTGATCTTTGACACTTTTATATTGGTCATAACAAATAGTTAAATGTCACACAGTATTATTTGCTTTTCAACATGACTGCCACTTTTCCTGAGCACTTCATTACCTGGTTTTAATGGTGCAGCTCTGAATTTTATGTTTTGCTCTGTATTTACTTTCATTCAATCCTCTGTTCTCGAACAAATTCAAATACATACTTATCATTACCTTTGTAAGCTCTCTCAAAAATGTATGCATTAGGGATATGTGAAAATTATTGTGGCTGGACAAGAGGCCACCCTATAATTGTGAAGGAAGAGGTAGACCTCCTGCTTCCATAACTTTCTCACAGCTGTAATTGTACGTACCACTTTCCGCAAGATACACACGAATCTCCTGGCTTCTCCATTAGTGCTTGGTCAATGTGATGCTAATATCTTGATCACATCCTTCCAGATTAATTATTTCAGAGCTGTCTTGCAAAGTTTCAATGCCTTGTTTGTTGCCGCTTTGATGCCAACTGGTTTCAACATAAATTTGGAGATGTGTTTCAGCTGAGTTAATTGAAATGTTGTGTGGTAACCTTTTCTTCTTGTTTAGAAGGACTGATTGGCAATAAGGGATGTTGTGAGAGAGAGTCTGCTTGGTTGCGCTTGCCAGGCAATTATGTGGATCATGTGTTCTTGTAGCTTAAGTATCCAACGTTCTATTTAAGTGAACGGTTTGCATTGTGGATTGTTCAACAAGCTATTATGGCATACAATCAGTTATAATTTCAAACATGCTTATGTACAAGAAGAAATTTTGCCATTGAATGCACTTCTCTGTCTGACAATAATGTTTCTCTCCAGGCATTAGTGGGTTGCTTGGCATCATGTTGATTGACTGATTACCTTCATCTTCTTTTTCACAAGAATTGTACCCGGGTTAACTGCGCTTGCATCTGAAACTATGACAGAAAATGCAGCATTTGTTTATGTGCCATTGAACGAGACTAAGTCTCAACATTCCTAAGAACTTCTCTTGGTTTGCGAGTGTTATAAGGAAAGATTGTAATATTATTCAGATTGGAGGGAATTGGGCAATCCTGAAGCTTGTTGAGCATTCAATCTCCCATGGCGCTGAGAGATCTCTTAGTATTTATGAAAGCATCCACTTCCAAACAGTCAATGATCACCATTTAGGTTATGCCTAAATGAGAGGGCAGAAACATATTCAGAGTCATCTGCCTCCACACTGGCTACATTTAGGCATCCTCTTTGCCATGGTGCATGGACGTTTGGTGGTCTTAGGAAAAAAAAGTATGAATAAAGTGACTCAGTTTTCTGAAAGTGTTCCACTATTTTTCAGTAGCAGAACACTCAGTCAGTGTTGTTAAGCAGTGCTATAGTGAAACATTTTTTGGACAAGTTGCTTTGCTTATGAGAATTCTGTTGTTGCTTTGCAGATGGCTTCCTGGTTTATTTGTGGTGAACAATGTTTGCAGCATTTTTAACTTGGATTATGGTGGTTATTATTGGCAGCTTCAACATCAAAGGCTCTGAGCTCTGATATCAATAAGAGTCTTGCTAACTCTATCATTTCTGACAGCTTTCTTCCTTTCTCCAGTCTTTTTTTGCACAGTCAACAAAAGAGACAACTTTTGCTTTTGTGCGCCTCAAAATGTTGCCAAACCAACCAAAGTCATATTTGAGTCCCAGCTTCCATAAACCATTGGTCTTTTGGCTCATTCACCTGCCTTAGCGTGTGGGGATACAATTGTTTCCTACATTGCATTTTTTTGTGGGGCATAAAATAGTTTGTTAGAATCATTTTTTCTTTTGTTGATTTGCAGTCATTTTCATTTTACACCGGGAAGTCTCAAAAATATCTTCCAAATCTTTAGCTGCAAAGTACAGAAGTAAAACCTTTTTCCTTTATTTACTTGTTATTGAAAAGCATTTTAAATACTTTAAAAACATCCTTGTTTGTTAAAATGCAAATACAGAGAATTCCACCAGTTCACATCAAAACATAAAAGTTTGGACATAATCAATCCATTTGATCAACAATGCAGTGGCATCACATGATCAAGGAAGAACTTCTCTGGTAATATCCAGGTTTTTTTTTCTCTACTTAGATGGCTATTTTTGTAAGGTTAGAGTGTATATGTATGCACTCCTCTGGCCTTCCTGTTAACAATCCAGTACTGAAGCACCTCTTGTGTCAAACAATCACCTACAATTGTATTATTACATGTATAAGGTAGAAAAAAAGACCTTCCACAAATTTCATTACCTGCGAGAAATGTTACCTCTCCTCTTTCTCACCATCTTCATCATTTGGTGATGTTCTTTTTCATTATTTATTCATGGAATGCTGACTTGGTTGATTGCACCAGCCTTTATAACTCATCCCTAGTTGCCGTTGGGAAGGCACTGCTGAGTTATTTTCTGAAACTGCGACAGTCAATTTGTTATAGGTACATGCACTCAGCTGCCCTGTTCATCTAGATGGTTTGGTAGTGGTTTGAAATGTGCTGCCTAAAGAGCTAGGCTAAATTCTGCATTGCATATTGTAGATGATACATATTGCTGCTACTGAGCATTGCTGGAGACTGTGAAAACTTATGGAAGTGATAACAAACACATGGACTGCTTTATCCTGGATGGTGTCAAGCTTCTTCAGTGTTCTTGGAGCTGCACTTATCCAGGCAAGCCAGAAGTATGCTACCATATTCCTGACTTGTGCCACATAAATTGTAGACAGGGACTGGGAAGTCTGGAGGTGAATATTCACTGCAGGATTCCTAATCTCTAAGCTGTTCCTGTAACCACAGTAGTTATGATTATTCCAGTTCCATTTCTGGTCAATGGTAACCCTGGGATTTGATCATATTATAATTGCTTATCAAAGGGCAATAGTTGAAAACTGTCTTGTTGGAAACAGTCACTACCTGGTAGTTGTACGGCATGAAGGTTACTTGCCACTTTCCTGCCAAAGCCTTTATATTACCCAGATCTTGCCGATTGGGAAGGGACTTCTTCAGAACCCAAAGAGTCATGAATACTACTAACATTGTGCAATCATTAGCGAGTATCTCCACTTCTGACTTTAGGGTGGGACAGAAATCATTGATGAAGTAGCTGAACATATTTGGATGTAAGACACTACCCTGAGGAACTCTTGCAGAGATTTTCTGGAGCTGAGATGACTGACCTTCATCAAACAATCGTTTTCCTTTGTTCTGAGTATGACTCTAAATGGTGCAGAGTTCTCCCATGATTCTCATTGACTCTAGTTTTGTTGGGGCTCCATGATGGCACACAGAGTCAAATATTATCATGTTATCAAGAGCAGTCACTCTCACCACTCTTGTGGGGCTCAGCTTTTCAGTCTATGTTTGGACCAAGCCTATAACAAAGTCAGGAGCTGAGTGATCCTTGTGGAAGCCACACTGAGTGTCAGTGAGCAAGTTATTGCTAAACAGGTGATACCAAATAGCACTATTGATGACACCTTCAATCACGTTATGGATGGTTGACAGTAGATTGATAGGATGGTAATTGACAGGTTGGATTTGTCCATTTTTCTGTATGTACAGGATGGACATGGGCTTTTCTCTACGTTATCAGATAGATGCCAGTGTTGCAGCTGTACTGGCACAGCTTAGCTCATGGCACAAGCCTTCCTTACTATTGACGGAGTGTTGAAAGGGCTGATAGGCTTAGCAGTATCGAATGACTTCAACCATTTACTGATATCACATGCAGTGAACCAACTTGGTTGAAAACTTGTATCTGTGACATTGAGGATATCAGGAGGCCTAGATGGAGCATACACTTGGTACTTCAGGCTGAAGATTACTGTAAATGCTTTAAACTTGTCTTTTGGAATTAACAGTAAGATTCAATAAAGGTATATTCAGATTTAGAGCTATTAGTACCACTACAACATGAATTCCTTTATTCTCCTTCAAGACTCCCTTTTCTCGTAGATGCGTATTGTAATGTGTACAAATGCACAGCACAATTTTTAATACAGCATCCAGCATAATGTGCATGTCTGGGAGGGAATGGTAGAGCTACCAATAACTTCTAACACCAATCATTATAACATAATCAATGTTGCAGGAGACTATAGAAACTTTACGCCATCAGCTAATCTAAAAATGGCTTCAGCAAAATTAGGAGTTTTCACATTGAAATCCCTATTAGAATTTTTAGTAGCCTGTAAACCCCTCCATTATTTTACACCATTCTGAAAAGAAGAATACAAAGATATCAAAATACTTGATTACAGGATTAGAAACAGGAATTTCAATTCCTGAATGGATATTGAGAAAATATTTAAGAACAGAATAGAATAAATCATTCACATTATTGAATTTGCTTTACCATTTGTTAGCCTTGGAAGATCTTTGCCTTTAAGCCCAATTACTTGCTTTTTCTCTGTGTTCTTTAAATTCATTTCCACATAGTTACGTATTATGTTTTTACAAAATTCAGTTTACAATTAGTTCTTCCACCTGAAGCCAGAATTGTCATATTTAGAGTCATACAACTCAGAAACACATTTATCAAGTTCATCCATGCTGACCAAGTCTCCCAATCTAAACCAATCCCATTTGCCTGCATTTGGCCTATATCTCTCTAAATATTTCCTATTTGTGTTCCCACCCAATTTTGTTTTTCAAATGTTGTAAGCCAATAAAGTAAACAACTTGTCAGGTACTTTAAAAAAAAATTAGAACAATAGAAGCAGCATGAATGGGTCACACAGAACCATGGTTTCAATAGTTGTCGTGTTAGAGTTGGCTGTGGAAGCTATTATACATCTCTCTCAGGTCTAGCAAAATGCTTAAGTTCTCTGTTTTTGCCCACATTTGCTATTGGTGTTTTTTTCTGCTGGATTGGCAAAATATCACACGAGAAACAATCTATGTATCCAGCTAAAATATACCTGGAGTTGCTTTTGCCAAGAATGTGTTTGTTGGACATTATTATATTGGAACAGTTGCTGTTTGGTAGTTAAATGATTTCTTATTCTGTTAAGATTTACAACAGTGTTAAAGTTATGCCAATTCTTCCTTCTTCCATGTAGCTGGATGTAAGAATAAAGTGTGTTTTGCTTAAAGCTGAGTAGCATGAGCAATTGAATTACACTGGGATCACAGCACCCTACACTTGTCTTTAAATAAGATAAAAGTTAGGGTGTAGGCTATCTGCTTGATACATTTTAAGGGAGTTTGGTTTGATCCATAACATATCATATATGTAAATTTCAAAATACAGGTATACCATTGATTCACCTTAGAAAGTTTGGACAGTACTCAACATCTAAATCACTTCCAATTTTAGGTTAGTTAAAAAATTACAGTTTCAATCCAACTACTACTGTGATTAGCAGAAATCTGTGCCTCATATGGCAGCCTCATTCTGGTATTGTGCATTGTTGTTAGTGTGGGGACTGAAAATAAAATGTAATAGTTGTGCAGAACATGGTACTTTTCTCAGACTACAGTTGAAAAATATCATTAGGGCAGCGCTAGAGGATTCTTACTCTGCACATGAACACATTATATCTGATCTAGAGCTGGTTAATGCCCAGGGTGATTGCTCGATGTGGGAAGTTGCATTTCTTAATTGTCAGATCCTCACCGCATTGACCAGAAAAGCCAATTTTAAAAAGATTCGAACTTATTTTACACACTAGACCTCTGAGCTTTTCTACTTACAAGGATAGTATTATTTTATTTCGGAGACCCCATTGCCAAATCAGTCAATTGTAGTCTAGGTTGTTTTGAAAAGTGAGTGGAATCACAAAGAACAAAGAACAAAGGACAAAGAACAAAGAAAATTTACAGCCCAGGAATAGACCCTTCGGCCCTGCAAGCCTGAGCCAATCCAAATCTACTGTCTAAGCCTAAAGAGAAAATGCTGGAAAATTTCAACAGTTCTGGCAACATCTGTAAGGAGAGAAAAGAGCTGACGTTTCGAGTCTAACTGACCTTTTGTCAAAGCTGCTTTTATTTATAAATTTGTTTTTATCTACTGTCTAAGCCTGTCGTCCAATTCCTAAGCATCTGTATCCCTCTGCTGCCCACCTACAATTCAGGAAAACAATTTCTCCTGTGAATACAAAGCGATTCAATTGAAATAAAAGTCTTATGGCTAGAAAAGATCTTCTTACATTCTTTTATATTCAGTATATTTAATATATAATGCTTTAGAAAGGGACATTCTGAGTGAAAGTGGTAATGCAGCATACTCGCATACTAATAGAAGAGTTAAGTGTTGCTCGTGTCTATATCCCTCTTGTATCAAACTCTCAATGTCAGTAGGTTTACAGGGAGATGCGGTTAAAAATAACAAATATCTTACTTTGTGGAAGAACAAAAGGAGACATTTCAAGTATGCCATGTAATAAGAGTGACATGGCATCCACTTATACATAAAAAGTGCAAAGACGTTGTGTCTGACAGGAATGAAGCCAAGTCTAAGGAGATATGATAAAGCTGGAAGGAAGCAGGAAGAAAGCTATAGGGGACAATAAATAGGAAGAAAATAAAAAATAAATCAATCCAAAAATATGTATTTGCCAAAGAGAAGCTAGGCTATACTTAGCTGTGAAATATGGTAGGTATTTCCCAAGTTACTACCAGCCTAATAAGGGGATGAGGAGAAAGTGAGGTCTGCAGATGCTGGAGATCAAAGTTGAAACTTTATTGCTGGAACAGCACAGCAGGTCAGGCAGCATCCAGGGAACAGGAGATTCGACGTTTCGGGCACAGGCCCTTCTTCAGGAATGAGTGGATGATAATAAGGGGATGAGTCATGTCAAGAATATATTCTGCTTTTACTCATCTTTAATGGTCTTTGATAGGCATTATAACATAACTCGACAGGGAATTAATCAGGAGCTGGATAGTTAAGTGAAGTGCACAGCAATCTCCACATCTGTCTCATAAAATTGAAGGCAGGAGCAGGTAACTGGGAAAACACTTCCATTCCTTACAATGGACTAGTTTTGATGTTAAAACTTGGAAACATTAATAAACATGGTTTATCATCACAAATGGTATCACTAAAAATTTTCAAAGCCTTAACTTGTATACTGCGATTCATTGCAATCTATGAAAGTACACAAACAAAATTATGCTGCAGGCTAAAAAAACAGTGTTTAAAAATGTGGCAATTTCCGTTCTCCTTAGGAAGCCAACTCATTTTCTAACAATTGCCAGTCTGATGTCCACACTCTGCAGGAGGCTTGCTCTTCTCTTAAAATCTGACTTTTGAAGCAATTTGCCTTCTCCCCTCACAACTCTCTTTCCACCTTTAAGAGCCAGCCTGTGCTGCACTACTAATTAAATTGTCTCAGTTCCTCAACCCTCCATGTGATTCACCACATACTGTGTTTCTATTTTCTAATTTTATATTTTGTCTAGATACTCTAGGGTTTGCTCTCTTCCCTGAACAGAGGTGTTGATTTTCCAGCTGGAATCCCTGCTGTAAAATTGTCTGCCATGTTTACAAGGCTGCCTCCTCTGCCAGCTTGCAACAGAATCCTTGGAGTATTTGACTATAAACAGGATTGTTTCCAGAAGGCTCATGACATTATTATTGCATCTTTAATTGCCAATCATCTATATGAAACATAATGTGCTGCAATAAAAGATTATTCATAACCTTTCCCTCTTAATTCCACCAAATGCACAAGTCTATGTACACTAGATAGAAAATGCAACAGCCAGCTGACAATTTCACCTACATCTGGCATTTCTCTATGCCCATCATATTACTGAAGTCAATACTCAACAGCAAACAAGGTCGGTATGTTAGCATTTATGTTGTTCAGTGATACAAAAATCAACTTTTATATCATTTTGCACTAGGATCATTTAAAAAGCAAGGTTCTACATCAATAGCTCAGTTAGGTTATGTAGTGTGATAAGCAAATGTGTTTTCAGCTCAACATGGATGGAAATGAAAAATGCAGTATTGCTGATTTAGAAATATCAGTGAACCAGCTAGAGGAACCTACCCCAGAACTGTCATTATTATGATACTGAATCTTATCCGACAGGCTAGAGTACATTCTTTATGGGCAGCTAAGGTGAATCTTCTGTGAATGATAATAGGTAATAGACCGCAAACAGAACAGGGACAAATATATATTTTGGTCATGGTAAACTGTACACAGTGTCGATGCTACCATGTAGCTGGGGTCATTTTAATATAGAAACACCAGGATTGCATTTCTTATCCTTTCATATTTTGAATCTGGATTCCTGACAATTATGGGAAATGGGTTGTTGAAATTTTCTGGTTGGCAGTTCAACTAAATTGGAATTAAAAACCACACAGAAAAGCATACAAAAAACCCTACAATGACCTAACAACATACTGTGACTTTTATTCCTGGCATTTGTGATAAAGGGTGGAGATAAAGACATTTCTAGTATACTGCTGTTAACTGTAAGTCTGTTAGTTAAAATGCTGTTATTACTGATTGACAGTCTAGTTCTGTGTACCTTTTACTGTTGCAAAGGCACCAGCATGACTAATCAGCTCCTTAAAAATATTTATTTCATTTTGCAATTCCTGCAGCTAAGCAATCTAGTACAAACGACTAGCCACAAAGTAGATACAAATGGATTTGGCTCACACAGTTGGAATGTACTCAAAGGACACAGTTCTTCAAATTTCCAAGTCCCAATTTATTTTTTAAAAATAAGGCATTTCAGCAGGGATGAAATTGGTCAAAGACCTTGGACTACACAGGAGAAGAACAGAAGCTGCCAGCTTACTGATCCTTATCACTATTCAGTAGTCTTTGTTTGAGATAAGTGCACATGAAACCTGGATAGAGTTCAGTTAGTAGACTCTGTTAGAACTGTCTTTCATTAGGCATTAACGCATCTTATATAAGACCACTGGCCAGTTAAATGAGGCTCTGGATTGGTGGTGCTGGAAGAGCACAGCAGTTCAGGCAGCATCCAAGGAGCAGCAAAATCGACGTTTCGGGCAAAAGCCCTAACCCTTCCCGTTTTTACCTAGTTAAGTGAGGCACTGAGCCTCTATGAATTAGTGCTTTCAGTACAATCAAAAATATCGTAGCACAATGAATCATCCTCTTTTAATGAATTGGCGATTCATTATTTTTTCTTTCTCAGAATTTCACCTGCTGATCTATTCGTCAAATCTGGTTAGAAAGCCTCCGCAGAAAGTGACACATGCTTTTGGCAGGTTTGTTATCTCAACTGCTGGTAGGTAACAATCTCATATTTCCTACACAGCCACACTGAAACAGTATTTTGGCTGCATCTCTCGCAAAAAAACAATGACAGTGGCGTAGGAACAATTCTAAGGTCATTCCCATTCAAATTATCCTAGACCTGGATTCAATTCAGAATTTGAACTCCTTAAAACTTAAATGTAGAGATAATTTGGCTTGGTTCAGCTTATATAAGCATTCTTATACATAGGGTAATGTAGTCTGAGCTATTGATGACTGCACAATTATATATGGACAGGAATAGTCTTTTGCTCCCTTAATACACTGCCTATCATTCGAATAAAACAAAGTCTATCTCTGGTCTGTCTAACACAAACATTTACTGGTTATTGATCTCACTCAGAATTCATACTACAATTTCATCTTAAGGCACTGCTGAGTTTTCCTTATTCTTTGACTAACACAATACTTACATTGCAAAATGTATTTGATTGCTTTCATAATTGAATTAGTAAAAAGATTCACTATTTTGTAAGATGAAAATACAATTATGAGTTTCATCATAAAATAAGGAGTTAATAAGAACAGAAAAGATTCTCATGTCTCAATGGTGAAAGGCAATGTCTGCTCTTGGCTTGACTCATATGGATAGTAGATATCTTGCATTCAGTCCCTGACTTGTGCTGAAAGGGCTTGCCAACCAAAAAGATAGGAAAGGAAAACTTAAATACGAATAATTTAACATCAATATGTTTAGGTTAAGAAAGAAAAACACATTCAGTCATTTTAATTCTTCCTAGGGCAATTGTCTGCTCCTGCTTGACAATGACTGGATGTTAAAATGTCCCAATAAAGTAATTTGTGCTGTGACCACAGCTAGGAACTGTGCCTTATTGAGAAATACTGAGGAGAATCAGTTACCTTCTTCATTGGCACCTTGTTCAAAAATAGCCACAGCAGCGACCAGACAGGGAGTTCTTAGTCAGGGTCTGGTGTCGAGGGAAATGGATATGGGGATGAAGTCAGGAACTGCTGGCAGTGCCAAATTTAAATCAAATTAGAAACATAAACAAGTCCTAAAAATTCTCAGAAATGTTGCCCAGGTTTTCTGTACTACCTTTAACTCCAGCGTATCAAACAAAGATGATGATCAACAGTTAATCATGAATCATACAATCTCTCACAGTGTGGAAGGAGGCCAATCAGCCCATTGAGTCCACACTGATGCTCCAAAAAATGTCCCACCCTATCCTTGTAACCCTGCATTTACCATGGCTAAACTATTTTTCCTGCTCATCCCTGGACATGATGGACAATTTACCATGGCTAATCCGTCTAGCCTGCACATCTTTAGACTCCACACAGTCACCCAAAGGTATAATCAAGCCAAGCAGTTAGCACTGTGAGGCAGCAGTGCTAACTGCTAAGCCACAATGACACTTATAATCTTCATGCAATACTTATAAACTTCTAAAAGTCTTGACTCAGGAATTGCTGTCTTACATTTGAAACCTGCCAATGTCACTCAACTAGTTAAGCAGGCTAAGAGAGTTAAACTTGTAAATTAAGATCCTTAGTCAAAAGCAGGTTGTAGGGAAATTACTGGAATCTGTTAATAATGTTGATTGCTGAACTTTTGAACAAATTTGCCTGATTAGAATGGATCAGCAGGTATTCATATCAGTCTGTCTAACTAACTTAATTTAATTATTTAAGAGATACATAAAGTGTTTATTTATGAATGTAGGTTCATTCTCTGAGCTGGAAGGTTCATTTTCAGATGTTTTGTCACCATACTAGGTAATACCTTCAGTACACCTCTGGACAAAGTACTGCTGAAAATTCCTGCTTTCTATTTATATAGTTGGGTTGCTTTGGGTTGGTGATGTCATTTCCTGTGATGTCATGTCATATGGTGATGTCATTTCCTGTTATTTTTCTCAGGAGATGCTAAATGGGGCCCAAGTCAATGTGTTTGTTGATAAAGTTCTAATTGTAATGCCATGCTTCTAGGAATTCTCGTGTGTCTCCCTGTTTGGCTTGTCCTGGGATGGATGTGTTGTCCCAGTTGAAGTGGTGTCCTTCCTTATCTTTATGTAAGAATACTAGTAAGAGAAGGTCATATTGTTTTGTGGCTAATTGATGTTCATGTAGCCCGATGGCTAGTTTTCTGCCTGTTTGTCCAATGTAGTGTTTGTTACAGTTCTTGTAGTATTTTGTTTGTCCCAGTTGAAGTGGTGTCCTTCCTTATCTATATGTAAGAATACTTGTAAGAGAATACTTGTTTTGTGGCTAATTGATGTTCATGTAGCCCGATGGCTAGTTTTCTGCCTGTTTGTCCAATGTAGTGTTTGTTACAGTTCTTGTAGTATTTTGTAAATGACATTAGCTTTGCTTGTTGTCTGTATAGGGTCTTTCAAGTTTATTAACTGCCGTTTTATTGTGTTGGTGGGTTTGTGGGCTACCATGATGCCAAAGGGTCTGAGTGGTCTGGCAGTCATTTCCGAGGTGCCTTTGATGTAGGGGAGAGTGGTTCGGGTTTCTGGACGCGTTTTGACTGCGTGTTTGGGTTTCTTGCTGAGAAATAAGCGGACTGTGTTCATTGGATACCCATTCTTTTTTTAATACACTGTATAGGTGATTTTCCTCTGCTCTGCGTAGTTCCTCTGTGCTGCAGTGTGTGGTGGCTTGTTGAAATAATGTTTTAATGCAGCTTCATTTGTGGATGTTGGGATGATTGCTTCTATAGTTCAGTATTTGGTCTGTATGTGATGTTTTCCTGTAGACGCTGGTTTGAAGTTCCCCATTGGCTGTTCGCTCTACTGTGACATCTAGGAATGACAGTTTGTTGTTGTTTTCCTCCTCTTTAGTGAATTTTATGCCAATAAGGGTATTATTGATGGTCTTGAATGTTTCATCTAATTTGTTTCATTTAGTGATGACAAAGGTGTCATCCACATAGCGGTCCCAAAGTTTGGGTTGGATGGTTGGCAGAGCTGTTTGTTCAAGTCTTTGCATTACTGTCTCTGCTAAGAACCCTGATATCGGAGATCCCATGGGTGTTCCATTGGTGTGTCTGTCGGTTTTGTTGTTGAAGGTGAAGTGGGTGGTAAAGCATAGGACCACTAGCTTGATGACGCTGTCTTTGCTGATGAAGTTGATGGTATCTGGTGTATGTGTCTTTGGGTCTTCTAATAGTGTAGTCATGTTTCCTTGGCCAGGTTGATGTTGATTGATGTGAACACGGCTGTTACATCAACGGAGACATTATTTCATCCTCTTCTATCTTAGTGTCTTTGATGGTCCTCAGGAATTCTTGGGAGTGGCATGAATCTCCTACTAAGTGTTTTAGTCTTTGGTGTAGCTCCTTGGCCAATATGTAAGTTGGTGTTCCAGGTAGTGAAATTATGGGCCTGAGGGGGGCTTCTGGTTTGTGAATTTTGGGTAATCCATAGAAGCGTGGTGTATTGGACCCGTCTGGTTTCATTTTTTGGAAGTCGGTCATTTATTTATCCAGATTTCTGGAGTTTGTTGAGTAGGGCTGTGACTCGGTTCTCTAGTTATGGGGTCAGGTCCAACGCCACTTGTTGGTAAGTATTGGTATCTGCAAGTAATGCATTTGCAGAAAGCAGGAAACATCAACAGTGTTTCATCTGGAGGCTCACTGAAGATATCACCTAGTATGGTGATAAAACTTCTGAAAATGAACCTTCCAGTTTTGCAAGCAAACCTACATCTAGAACCTCAACCTAAGCTACAAATTTCTTCTCAAAACTCGCTAGTGTCTATTTATACAGAGTTTCAAAGGCATTCCAGAAATTCCACATAATAGACAACTAAAAAAATGAAGCACATGGAATTGGAGACAACTAAACAGTTTAGATAGGATATTAGAATATAAGACAAAAAATAAGGATTATGTATATGCAGTCAAATTCAGAGGACATGACCAATTAGGTGCCCCAGGGATAAATAGTTCACCTTTGCACTAAATTTCTAAATGATTTGCATGAGGTAAGGTTGTGGAGCTAGAGTCATACAGCACAGAAACAGACCCTTCGGTTCAACTAATTCATATCCAAATTAAACAAGTTCCATCTGCTTCTCCTGGCCCATATTCCTCTAAACATTTCCTATTCACGTTGTTACCTAAGCGTCTTTTAAACATTGTAACTGTGCCCGCATCCACCACTTCTGTAGGAAGTTCATTTTTCTGATTTTTTTTTAGTAGATCAATTAAAAGACATATTGGAACGTTTCTTTTAAATCAGCTCATTTCTTGAAAACAAGTTCTTGAAAATAGTTCCAGATAATTGCTCCTTGCTTGAACTCACTTAACAGAAAACACCTGACTGTTTTATAGTTGGATTTTATTGTAATGCTGTTTTAACAGGTTTGCAGGCATGGAGTATTTTTTGTGTTTTCAGCTGAGGATATCCCACTATAAAACAAGCTACTCAGCATGTCTCCTGCATCAGAAGCACCTTTGTGATGTATCATTGTGAATCCTGATTTTCTTCTGGGTAAGTTACTGAAAGATCTTCTTGATATTGTAATTCTTGAGAAAGACTTGCTTGCGAAGGCTCAAAGACAGTCATTCCTGATTCACAATTGGAACATCTGTGTGTGTGTTTGTGATTTGGGTTAGCTTGAGGAAGAAGTTGATGGCAAGCCTACTTCCATTCAGTCCCACATTAACTTTCTGGATAATGGCCCTTCAATTAATATGAAGCAGGGCTTTTGTCTATCTCGAAGTGATCAAACTGTTTCATAAATTTTCTAGGTAATTAATAACCAGAAGTTCTGTAAACCAGTGCAGCACCAGCAGGAGCAAGGATCATTCCTGGTGCTGCAGGAAGCCATGGTGATGGCACTCAGGGCGCACACACACACACACACACACACACACTTTTAACTGCAACTTTTTGACAGGTTCTACCTTTGCCCTGTACAGGACAATGTTGGAGAGATTATCTGGGGAAGGGGGGGGTTTAGGTTACACCCCTGTGTAGAACTCCAGGGAAAGTGTCGGGGTAAAGAGAGAAGGCAGGAGGTCAGTTATTTGGAGACAGTGTCTGGACTGTCCAGGAGTGTTCTTGGCAGCATTTCAGTGAACCGAGTTTGTTTTCAATCATTGTACCTGTAAACAAAAGGCATGATTAGGGTTGAAACAGCTCCTTTGTAATGTTTCTATTGGGACCTCAAGATCTCCTTCGGATAATCTGATATTGGGATAATCAAGGTTCCTCTGTAAAGCCAATTTTGTCAAGTAGGAGAAGCCAGGAATTTCTTCTCAGAGGGTTGAGTGTCTTTGAAACTGCTTGCAAGAGAGACTGGGGGTGGGTGCAGAATCCTTGTTTAAGGTATATTTAAGATCTAGATAGATTCTTGATCAGTCGGAAAATCAAAGATTACGGGAAAACCACAGGAAAGTAGATGTGAAGAATGTTGAATCAGCCATTGAATGGCACAGCAGGCTCGAGCCCAAACAGCCTACTCCTAATCGCACTCCTACTCCCAATTTTTATAGTCTTTTCAACCTCTTCACAGTCAGAGCTATAGATATCCAAGTATATAAATTATTAAAAGCTTGTGAACAAAAATAGTTTTAAAAAGACTAATGGAGTGTTGGCTTTTATGACCATCTTACGATACAGTAGTAAGTAAAATTATGTTATTGGACTATTAATCCAGAGACATGTTTTAATTCGACAATGATAGCTTGGGGAATTTAAATTCCATGCAGTAAATTAAATAATTGTAGAATAAAAACACTTTTCAGCAATGATGACCATTAAACTACCAAAGAGTCATAAAAGTCCATCTGGTTTAGTAATGTGTTTTAGAGTAGGAAACCTGTCATCCTTACTTTATCTGGTCGATTTGTCTGCAAACCCACAGGAAAGTTGAGGCTTCTTAACTTTCCTCTGCAGCAGTTCAAAATGTTGGCTCACCATCTTATGTACAGTGGTTTTAACACCATAAAACGTCCCAGCCACTCTACAAGAGGGTTACAAGCAATGTCTAGCATGAAACTGTAATAGTTTTTTTTAAAAATGGTAAATATTCAAAAGCTTGGTCAACGAGTTGATGTTAAGGGCCAGTTTAAAAGATGAATGTGGGATGGAGAGGTCAGTGGTGAACATTCAAAACTGAAGGCACTGCGATTAAAATTGGGATGTTTAAAACACTGTAATACAATAGTACATATACCCCGGAGGGATGTGGACAGATTACAGAGTGATGGAGAGGCAAGGCCATGGATAACCTGATGATTTCTGACCTTGCCCACCCCAGTTCAAAACTGACACCTCCACATCATGGCTATCATCGACACCACAAATTGCCAGTTTAAAGTGGAGAGGATCTCCAAGAAGGTCATGCATATCAACACTGACATCAAGTTTCTGCAGAGATGCACGAAAGCAGAGAGGATCCCAAAAGGATTACAGATCACGAACCCACTCAAGTCGACCTGCAACATAGACTACACTGAGAGACTCTTCTGCCGCACCACTCGCACACTCCTCAATCGACCACAACACCACACAACCCTGCCATGGCAACCTCTGCAAGATATGTCAGATCATCAACATGGATACTACAATCACATGTGGGAACACCATCCACCATGTACACGGCAGATACTCATGTGACTCAGCCAATGTTGTCTGTCTCATGCGTGGCAGACAAGGATGCCCTGAGGAATAGTATACTGGCAAGACCAAGCAGATGCTTTGACAACAGATGAATGGACACCCTGCAACAATCACCAGACACCAGTGTTCCCTCCCAGTCAGGGAACACTTCAATGGTCAAGGACATTCAGCAACCAATCATCAGGTAAGTGTCCTCCAAGATGATTATTGAGATACACAACAATGTAGAATCGCCGAGCAGAAACTGATAGCCAAGTTCTGTACCCATGAAGGTGGCCTTAACCATGATCTTGGGTTCATGTTGTGCTACATGTGACACCACCACACTGTTCTGTATCTGTAAAATCTTTCTGACAGGTCCAGTTTTAACACCATCACCTTGATAAATTGTTATGATCTCTCTACCTTAATTACCTTAACTTATTATTTTGGTTAGACCCTCAATATTCGACTATCATGTTATTCCAGCCATTTGTTTGTCTCCAACACCACCTTATTTCAATTTTTTTGGAATTATCTCTCTGCATCAATTATTTGGATTACAGGTCATCCCCTTCACTTACTATTCAGCTGTTGACACTTTACTTACACCGTCTGACACATTGATCATCTGCAGAGACTTATTATTCAGCCTAATGACTCACCACTCACAACATTTGTATGATCTTTTGATCTCTCTGTTTGTAAATTCTGTGTCTGTATGCTTTTCTTCACTTCACCTAATGAAGGGGCAGTGCTCCGAAAGCTTGTGATTTCAAATAAACCTGTTGGACTATAACCTGTTGTCATGTGACTTCTGATCATGGACCTTTAGGTAAACTTGAAGGTTTTAAATCAAGGTTTTGCTTCACAACATACCAAAAAGTCAGCAATCACAGGAGTGATGCATGGATAGGACTCAGCACAAGGAAGGACATAGGCTGCAGTATTTTGGATGATCTATGGTTAGCAAAAAATATCAGGCGAGAAGCACGCACAAGGACTTTCAAAATAGTCATGTCTGAAGGTAACAAAGACATGAATGAGATTTGATGCAAATATGCTAAGTCCAGCAGCATTATTGAGGTGGAAATAAGCAGTCTTGGTTGTGGCATTACTTTATAGTAGGAACCTTGTAGGAACTCAACATTGTCAACCAATCTGGTTCAGATTCACACAGTTACCAGGGAAATGGTGGAGTTGGTAGCTATGAAACAGCATTTGTAGCAGGAACCAAAAACAAAAGATTCTATCTTCCCAGCATTTAATCGGAGGAGATTTTTTTGCTCATTCAGTACTGGATGTTGGATAAGCAGGTTGAAAATTTAGAAACAGTAGTGGATATGTGAAAGTAGAGTGTCATTCAGGGTATATTTGAAACCTGAAGCTGTGATGCAAGGTTTGTCACCAAGAAGGTAACTTCAGAAATAGGAGGTGTGAAGATAAATCAAATGCAAGTAAGACTTAGCAATAAACAGCTTGTATTGGCAATGGCTACATTCATTAGTATTTTTAAAAATATTGTACTAAGCTTATTTAAACCCCATTTACAGTACTGTCTTCAGAGTATACATCACACCTCATGATGAATATAATCAGCACTGGATGGTTACAGTGCATATTTGCCAGTTTCATTATAGTCTAAAAGGATTAAGTCCCATGAATAGATTGCATTGAATACATCCATATGCTCTGGAATTTACAAGACTGAGAAATTAAGTTGTTCCAAATGGTCAAAGGAGATGATTAAGTAAATAGGAAGAAATTGTTTGCACTGGTGAACAAGACAGTATTACTACAAGACTAAGGCAGTTCATGGATGGTGTTAGAAAGCACTTTTACCACACAGGCTAATGAAAATGAGAAACTCTATCCCCTAAATGTTGTTAAAGTTTAGAGCAATTTTGACATTGAGATTCATGGCTTTTGTTAGCCATGGCATGTTAGGATTACAGAACCAAGACAGGTACCCAGAGATAAGTAGCGCATCAATCAGTGGATTGGAGGAGCTGGTTCAGAAAATTGAATATCTTATTCCTATGGCTTTTATAACCTATTAATAATTATCCCTTTTTATCTGATCATCTCTGATTGTATTATTGAACAATGCATTGTAAACATCATCACACAATACATGCTTGTGCTAAATAAGAAATGCTAGATTACTTCTGTTATTGGGTATCCAAAAGGAGTGTAGGTTGGTCACAAATGTACAAGTCTGTATTGTAGCCAAAAGCCTCTAATCTAGCTCCCATTGAGAAACATGTTTTGTTGGATAATTGAGATCTCCACTATTGTCAGAATAGCTTTTGACATGGAAGCAAGCAATAAGAGATTGATTTGCAAACACGGGAGGGAATTCATCCTGTTGAATTGTTCATGTGATGGACTCAGCTTGTATTAGTTTGTAAAGTTCCTCCTAATTTTTCACTGAAATAAATCATTCTAATATTAAATGTAGGCACAGTTAACTGTCAATTACCTAATTTGGCTTTTCCCTTGACAAGTTGGCATATCCACTATGCCAAAGGTACCTCTCAAGAAATGGTTGTCTTTTTTAGAACTGAGACAGCTCACCATATTTTAAGTATATATAGTTGTGCCTCACAGCACACATGTTAATGTCTCACATTAATATGCAGGTACACAAGAAACCAGTTTTTTTTTTTTATCATGCCATCAATAAGTAAGTGAATGGATTTGGTTCATAGCAATTAAAATCTTGATATATATTTATTGTTTTAGTTTATTTTTGTGGATATTAAATGTAGACTCTGCTTACTTTCATTCACCTTACCTGACTCTTTGACAAGTTAACACAGTTACACTGTATAACATGACAAAAGCAGTTTTCAAGAATTGGTTGTTAAATGCCCTTCCTACACCTTGCTCCCTTCTCTACGTTTTTTCCCTCTATCAGGTTTTTGATCATCTGTTCTGGTAAATTATGTGATGCAGTGTCAAAATCTCCTAATATCAGAACATTTAGTCATAATGTACATTTTCAGTAGAAATATTCAAAGGTCTATTCTATAAATTTATGCTGCATGTAATTATAAACAAAGTCACAGATCACATGCTCTTTTGATCAATGATTTATTTTGTTGAAACGAGGTGATCAAATCAAGTTTTCATTGTACTTTCATCTTTCTATATTGATGGGCTTCAGAGCCTTAAGTTTCTGTTAGAAACATCCACAAAAGCAACTTTTATGTCATTTTGTTCTGCCGAGTGAAAAATAAAGAAAGGAAATACAAATTCAGGATGAAAACACAGAGGGAAGCCATGTGTACTCATGATTTACTGATGGTAGATGCTGCATAAGAGCCTGGGATTTATGAGATTATTGATGATGAACTACCAGGGTTTGCCATCGTGAAGGGCTGAATCTGATCACATTTTGGCTGTGTCAATTTTGAAGAGTTTCACTGAGAATTGTGAAGCCCAGACAGGTTTCTTGCCATTCTGTCTCAAATTCATTAATTGCTTATGCTGCTCAGATGGTGAAGATTCCAAGCAATGCTAACCTAATTCTACAGCTGGAAGAATTCTCAACTGCCAGAATATCCTGGAATGGACAAACATCACTGGTGTTGCCACTAAATGTGAAAGGCTTTTGTGCACCTGGACACAGACTGTCAGTCTGGAGTTACATTGCAAGGTGACTAATATGTAACGTAGACATGACAGGGAAGGGAAAATTGGTGTCTTGTTTTGTGGACTGGAACCGGGAGGTGCTGGTTCATGGGGAGATGCAGGGGATGGCCATCCCTTTGTGAAAGGAACACCACCAGGTTCTGTCAGCCTGGCTGGAGTTGCCACCTAGGTCAATTTAGTTTCAGCCATATGGAAGAATGCTCAGCAATATAAGAAAGTCAATGACCTTTTCCACTCCACACGACTAAGAGTCCCTATCTTCTCTCTGCCATCTCATTATCACACTTTCTCTTACAACATATTACCTCCTGTCAAAGCCCAGCTCTCACTATCAACTGCAACAACGTCCATCACTTGTTCACACCAACACCTGACATCACCAACCCTGCATGCCGTCAGCATTGACTAGTCACCATCACAAGATAACTCACCATCATTCCCCACCTGTAGCAACGTTAACTGCTGTGCCACTCATTTTATTCTCACTCGATTTCTCCCTTTCCCTCGTTTGAGGAGCAAACAGGCCACATTAGGACAGAATGAACCAAACCAGATTTCAGGTTGTGTCTCATTTCACTCCTCGCTCCTTACAAGAATAGGATCCTGATCCTGAATGGCCCAAGTGGCTGACTGACTGAGTCCCAGCCTTTGCACTGGTATTTGAGCTACACCTTGACTTACTGAGTCAGGTCCCTGACCGAATGGTGATTGGTTGACATGACAGAAGACAGTTGGCAAACATGACAATGTTCTGGGCTTTGTGTCTGGGCTAAGCAGCAAGATAAGGCAGGAGTAATGTGACTGGTAGCTCTGGCTGAAGGGTCAGAATACAAAAGGCAAGGCAGGGAAACAGTGAGCATTTAGATGGGCTCATAGTGAGGGAGCACTAAGAAAATAAGTGAACAACCTTGACATACAGTCTGGTCTGAAGTGAGAGCTGGGTAACTGTCCCTCATCCAGTGCCCTTTCACAGCATTGCAATGCTAAGTGCAGCATTAAACTGCAGAAATATCTTGCAAGTAGATTGGAGAGTTGAGGTATATGGAATTAAGAGGTTGGCAGATGTTGGATGCCAGCTTTTTGGAAAGGTAAACAAGCAGTTGGTGACCCAGAGCATGCCCTGAAACATTGTTGTTGGGTGTCCAAGTTGGCAGCCCAGGGGAGGAATCAACAAGCTGAAGTTGACATGAACCTATGCAGACTTTCCTGTCAGAAATTGTCGACATTTAGCTTCCCCACTGCAGGTGGTAGGATATGAAGCTGCATGTAGTGAAGCAAAGTTCGATACTAATGAGCCAGTTAACAAGCAATAATCACTGTTAATAGGTATCTCACTGTGCAGGGCAAACCTTGTCCCAATGCCTGGAAATTAGCTGGAAAATGCTAGTTTCTCCCAACATCAAGAAAGATCTCTCTGGATTTCTCACGCATTTCTCCAAGCATTCTCACCATAGCCCGCATCACTCAGACTCCTATAAAGCTTCATGTTATATCTCTGAATCAAACTGCAACTTTAGGATTTAGCACAAGCTTATGGAAGTTATAAGCTGGAATTCACTGTTCAAACACAGGGAGCACTGTAAACCCGAGCTCTGCCAGTCGTCTTGAATTAGAATCTGTGAAATAAATTGAGCTGGTGAGAACTTCCCCTTTTCTGTTTTCACATTGTTGTTGGAGGGCCCATATAAAGCCATTATCAATGAAGTCTAATTAGATTTTTAACTAATGTTGAATACCTAGTATGGCACTAAAAAGTATATATTTAGCAAGTGCTATTAGATGACATCATTATACTTAATTACTCTGGATTTGCACTGGAATTTTTAAATAATTATGTTTTCAAAAATGTTCAGAATATTGCAGCTTCAATATAACCATTTTTAATTCCTTTATGTTTTTTAATATGTGTTTTGATTCTAATTTGAATTAATGTGGCTTTAAATTTCTGGTTGGCTGTCTGTGAGAGTTATTTAATATAATTGGCATCTAAACGGCCTGATTATAGCATTGCAATTGTATGCTGGCAATATTAAACAACACCGAAAGCCACTGCATGATGATAGACATAAACATCTTGTGATTGGCTTGCTATAAATATCAGGAAGACCTTTTTTGAGGTCACCACCAAGCACCATTTTAACTGCAAAATCCCAGCCATGCTTGGAAAGATGGTGATAAGACAAAAAGATGCAACTGTATAATAAGTTTACTAAGTATTCAGATAAAAGTACAATAGAACATTTAATTGTCTTTCTAGATGGCAAATTATAAATATTGAAATGAACTTTAATCACTTGTGAAATTAGTAAATGTTATAGATAGGGATAAGGGAAATATTTTTGTCTGAATTGTTGCATAGTATGAGGAAAGATTTCCTCTGTTGTATTCCATTTAACAAAATATGACTTCTGAAGAAGTTTGATAATTTGCTTATCATTTTTCCACTGAGTTTTATACAAATTATGAGTGAAGGCTTTCTGTCTTGTCTGTTTTGTTTTAAAACTAATTCTTTGAGCGAGACTGGAAATGGACATTTTGTTTTTAATGCTCTTGTGAACATCTCGTGAATAAAAATAGGGACATCAAGGCAGTCCTCCCAGTTGATTGAAAGGAATTGTGACAAAGTGATAACTCCCTATGGTGCCCCAGGACAGGTGTACGAAAGAGTAAATCGCAGGAATAGTAGAACTGTGAGTCATCAATAAATAAGCAGACATTTAGGACTGTGTGACAATTCAGATCAGTATACATCACAATATTCATTTTTTTTACAGCTTAAACTTTTGAGCAGAGATGCCAGTGCAGTGTATAAAAGGTTAACAAGAAGTTTTCCAAAAATATCTATGCTGTCTTTTTGGAATACTGTTTGAATTCCAATTTATTTTTTTTCCTTCATGCTTAGGCAGTTTGGCATATGGCAGTGTCAGTGAAGGAGATAGTTACCATCTGCTAAAATATTATTCTCAGAAGGTATCATTACACTCTATTAATATTGATATGTTACATTTCAAATAACTGGAAGGATGTTCTGATAGATGACATTTTCCAAATAGGCTTCACAAACATTTAAGAATCTTTTAGATTCTAAAATTGGAGGCAAGATATCACACAAAATGATTGTTTTTATTCACAATGTGATGGGATTCATAAATGAATGAGGTAAATGTTACCATGGGCTTGCTCTCTTTCTAGTTAAAACTACTTTAAATCAAAAGTCTCTTTACAATTTTACACATCACCAGAAAACAAAAGCATCTGTGGTTTCATTGTAAGAATATAGGAGTTGGAAATTTCATCCTGATATAAGGGCATACACCTGACATTATTCTGAATGCACCACTTTTAATGTTTCCAAAAGCATGTTGACGAATACATTTGCAGATTGTCTCAAGCACAGGGTGCAGAATGACTTGAAAACTTGAGGAAGATTCAAGAATCCTGGGCACCAATAATGTTGAGCAGTAGGTGCTAAGTCGCTATAAATCTATAAATTATGTTTCAAAGTTTGGTCACAACAAAGTTATATTACACTTTCTAATAATTCATAATTTCATTGTTGGTGGATTAAGTCAACCTGCTAGTTGTAAATTCAAAATTTCTGTTGCTCTTAAGTAATGGCGATGCTCTGTCTTCTCGCTCCCTGGTTGGACAACTTATCATGTCAGGCGAGTATGGAGAGGAGTGCTCACTCTTTCCCGAGCTTAAAATCATTCTGCATTTGATCTTGTAAGTATTAAATGGAAGCAAAAACAGATTTAGTGAGAGAAAATCAGCAGATCTGGCAGCATCTTTGGACAGAAAGCAGAGTCAACATTTCAGGTCCAGGAACCCAAGATGCTTCTTGCTATGTTGAGTTTTGATGGCTATTTCTGTTTATATCTTAGCTCTCCAAGATGCACAGTCATTTGTTTGTGTTTATTGAATGAAGTGTTCGAAATGCAGTTTCACGTTATCTTGCATATGTGCTCTGCTGGGTAGTCCAATTATTGCATAACTATATGCTAGTGTTTACTGTGCTCAAATAACAGCCCATTTCCCAAATTGTTCTTTTCCTTTCCAGTTAAAATTTACTTCACAGGAATAGAAAAAACAGGACCACACTGACATTGCGCAGTGGTGGGATTTTAAAGCACTAAGCAAAAAGATAGATTCAGAGAGTTACAAAATTTAACAGATCTTGGAATACAATGCATTGGAGAATAGGAAACAAAACTGACAACCTTGATTTGAACACAGTTACGATGCAGCACGATGCAATAACATTGCATTGAACCACATATTCAAATAGTTATAAGAAAAATTTTTGCCTCTTTTCAACTGCAGTTGGAAGCCTGATTACTGTAATTGGCTGCTTCTCCTGAAGTGCTCAGTAATTTAAGGTCCAGCATTTCACTAAAATACATGATGGGATGCATATTGAAAAAGTAGAGAGATAGAATGACTATAAAATTAATTTATGATGTGAGGATCATTAACAACTCACTGTTGATTTCCTTTCTCTTTTTGAATGTAAAGTTTATGAAGCATTAATATTTGTTTTCTTAGCCAATTGCTTTAGTTAATATAATAAGCTATTCATGAACACAAACATTACTTCCAGTAAAATCCTAAAAAAATGAAAAATACTATTCGATTTAATTTAAAGGGAAATTTAGGATTGTGGTCAAAAAATTCTTCTTCACTGAATAGTTAAAAATAAGATTGTTCAGGCACTCCTAAAGATATGAAATGGGCAAATATTTTCAACCTTTTGAAGAGATGCACAACATTTTATATTTAACATTCACATAGAAACAATATAGGTTCTTGATTAAGTTTTAAAAATCAGACTCTCCTCAGCAACTTTGTTCAGTGTGTTAATGTAACTGTAGAGAGATCAAATGGCTAAAATTAATTTATGATGCAAGGATCATTAGTAACTATTGTTTTGTTTGGAATGTAAAATGTATGAAGCATTATTTGGTTCTTAGTCAATTACCTGTTCTGATGAACAGTCGTTGAACTCAAAACATTAACTTTATTTTTCTCCCCATAGATTCTGCTAAGTCGACTGAGTTTCGCCAGCATTTTGTTTTAGTTTTGTTCAAATCTCCAGCATCTGCAGTTCTTTTTTATTATTTATTCAGTGACTAACTGGTTCCTATGACCAGAGTGGTCCCAGATTTGAGTGCTGGATGATACTAAGTCATTTTCTCTTATTGGGAGCTAAAATGCTTGACTTAAGTATGTCTTGGTTACCTCAGGGACAAATTGTCCATGATTTCCACTTTAACATACATGCATATGAATCATGGCTGATGCTCGACATGGTCTTACTTGTGATGACTCAAGCAACCCACATTCACAGTTATGATTCATAGAAGGAAAAAGGACCATGGGCCGAGCCGCGGTGGTGGATGTGGGGAGGAGATTGGTAAAGTACACAGGGCATGTGGAATCATACTGCAGAAATAAGTTGACACTTCCAAGAAAGGAAGGAAAGGAAAAAAAAAATGATGAAACAAAATGGATTGATTTGGAATTGTTAGCAAATGCCAACAGACAATGTTAATAATTTTTGACCTTTGCATGAATGTATTCACATGTTAACATGCTGCAAAAGAATACTTGCTCCAAGATGAAACAATAATCCTGATCTATCACTTTGGCAGCAATCAATTAAGGACATAATTGCTCAGCTCAAACTGATTTACTATTAGTTTTTGTATTGCTTCTCAAGGTGAAATATTCATGATTTGGAGATGCCAGTGTTGGACTGGGGTGTACAAAGTTAAAAATCGCACAACACCAGGTTATAGTCCAACAGGTTTAATTTGAAGCACACTAGCTTTCGGAGCGACGCTCTTTCATCAGGTGGTTGTATGAAGGAGCGGCGCTCTGAAAGCTAGTGCTTCCAATTAAACCTGTTGCAATATAACCTGGTGTTGTGTGATTTTTAACTTTGAAATATTCATGTACAAGGCTTTTTTTTAAAATTGGGGCAAATCTTGTAGATGTTGTGAAACTTAATATGAATTGCACAGCTTGTACGAGCATTAATGCTGCTAAAGTTATCCCTTCTCTTCATTGTTTCCGTTTAAATATTAGAATATGCCTTTCATTACATTAAGCCTGTTCAATCAATCTATTAGATCCTGGCTCATCTATTTATCAATTTAATGTACTTGCCTTTGTTCCACATCCCTTCATACTTTTGTCAATACACATCAATCAATCTTTTCACTGCATTTTTAATTGACCCAAAATATCAATTTTCTGCGCCTAAGCCTAACCATCTTCAATTACCTCATCAATGGCCCTCCATCCATCATAAGGTCAGAAGTGGGGTTGTCCATCGATGATTGTACAATGTTCAGCACCATTCATGACGGAAGTAATCCATACTCAAATGCAACAAGTCCTGGTTAATATGCAGTCTTAAGCTGAAAAAGTGACAAGCAACATTTGTGCCACATAACTGCTTGGCAATTACCATCCAGAATAAGAGACACCTTAACCAGTGCCCCCTGTCATTCAATGCTTTACCATCATCAAATCCCCCGCTATCAACATCCTGGGGATTAGCACTGAGCAGAAACACAACTGTGCCTGCCTTATAACTACAGTGGCTATAACAGCAGGTGAGACACTAGGAATACCGCAGCAACTATATTATTGCCTCACTTCTGATCTCCATCTGCAAGGCACAAGTCAGGATGTGAAGGAACACTCTCCACTTGCCTGGATTAGTGCACCTCCAACAATACTCAAGAAGCTTGACACACTCCAAGTCAAAGTAGGCACTTGATTGGAGCACAATGTCCATCTCTCCACCTTGGCAGTGTGTACTGTCTACAAGCTACACTGCAGAAAGTCACCAAATATCCTCAGATAACACCTTCCAAACCTACGACCACTAGCACCTGGAAGGACAAAAGCAGCAGATACATGGGAACACATCCATGTACAAGCCACCCATCATCCTGACTTGGACAGATAATCATTTTTTCTTCACTGTTGCTGGGTTTCCTGGAATTCCTTCGCTAATGGTATTGTGAGTCAACCTACAGCAAGTGGACTGCAGCAGTTCAAGAAGGCTGCTCCCCACCACCTATCAAGGACAACTAGGAATAGGCAATAAATGCCGGCCAGTCACAAGTGAATTTTCAAAAAATTTATATCTCCACCACTCTGTGAAAATGTGCTATTTCCAGAATGCCTTCTTTTAAAGAAAAAAAATGCCCCTTTATTCTGGATGTCCATCAGACAAAATTGAATCTCTTTAGCATCTTTCTACACCTTGATTTGATCACCGCTCAGTCTTCTCAAGTCAAATGAATTCAAGTCATGTTGAAGCAGCCTGTTATCATAAGTTATCTTTTAACATTACTTTCATTCTGATCAACTGTGTTCTGCTCCATAGAAGCCCAAAATATCATTCCTGAAGCTCTATGATCAAAATTGAACACACTACCTCGAAATTCGATTATGCCTTTTACCACGGAACAGATCATGACACTTCAGCCCCAACTTTTGTCACAATGGAAGGCATATCCACTAAATGCTAAAATAACACAAATATTCTAATTCACACTCAAACTAGGCATTCCTCATTTTCCAAAATTGGAATTGAGGGCATGCCATTGTTCATGAAATGTTTTACTAAGATATATCTCTTGATTAAGCTTAAAAATATAAATCATAAATATTAAGTTCGCCTGGACCAGTGCCTTGTAGAGAAATAAGACAGTGCTATTTTCTGAGTCTGCAGATTGGAAGAAGCAAAAATGGCCCTTAGTAGAGTGATATGCTCTTCTTGTCAGATGTGCAAGTTTGGGGAGAATTTATGTGTCACTGAGGATTATATCTGCAATAAATGCCATTGGTTGTGAATCCTGTCAGATCAAATGGACTGGTTGGAGCAACAGTTAGAGGCAATGAGGAATTTACAAGAGCAAAGGGATGGCAAAGGGAGAAAACTCACAGATACAGTCATATAGATGGGTTAACTCCAGGAAAGGTAAGAGAGTAGGCAGGTAGTGCAGGAGTCTTCTGTGGCTATCCCCATTTCAAACAAGTGTGCTGTTTTGGAAAATGTAGGGAGTGATGGATTCTCAGAGGAATGTAGCATGAACAGCCAAGTTTCTGGAATTGAGACTGGCTCTAATGCAATGAGGGGTACGTTGGGTTCCAAAAGATCGATTGTCTTAGGGAATTCTCTAGTCCCCCAACAGACAGACATTTTTGTGGCCAGCACTGAAAAATCAGGGTGGTGTGTTGCCTCCCGGATCAAGGATGTCTCAGAGAGGGTGCAGAATGTTCTCAAGGGGGAGAGGGCCCAGCAGAAGGTCACTGTACACATTGGAACCAACAACACAGGAAGGGAAAAGGATGAGAGAGTTAGGCAGGAATTTAAAAAGGTGGTCGTTGAGAGTAGTAATAACTGGATTACACCTGGCCCTATGAGCTGGTGAGGGTAGGAATATGAGAATAGAGCAGATGAATGCATGGCTGAGGAGTTGATATATAGAAGGATTCACATTTTTGGATCATTGGAATCTCTTCTGAAATAGAAGTGACCTATACAGGGAGGATGGATTACACTTGAATTGGAAGGGGACTAATATACTGGCAGGGAGATTTGCTAGAGCTGATTGAGAGGATTTAAACTAGTAAGGTGGGGGGGGGGCGGGATGACGCAGGAAGATAGTCAGGAAAAAGATCAATCTGAGACTGGTACAGTTAGGAAAAGAAGCGAGTCAAACAGGGCAGGCAGGGACTAGCAGAGAACCAGGTAGGGCTGATAAATGAAACTGCATTTATTTCAATGCAAGAGGCCTAAGGCAGATGAACTCAGGGCATGGTTAGGAACAAGGCACTGGGATATCATAGAAATTACAGAAACATGGCTCAGGAATGGACAGGACTGGCAGCTTAATGTTCCAGGATAGAATGCTGCAGGAAGGACTGAAAGGGAGGCAAGAGAGGAAGGGGAGTGGCATTTGTTTGATAAGGGATTTCATTACAGCTGTGCTGAGGGAGGATATTACCGAAAATACATCCAGGGAAGTTATACGGATGGAATTGAGAAATAAGAAAAGAATGATCACCTTATTGGGATTATATTATAGACCCCCAAATAGACAACAGAAAATTGAGAAACAAATTTGGAAGGAGATCTCAGTTATCTGTAAGAATAAGATAGTGGTTATTATAGGGGATTTTAACTTTCCAAACATGGACTGCCATAGCATTCAGGGGTTAGACAGAGAGGAATTTGTTAAGAGTGCACAAGAAAATTTTCCGATTCAGTATGTGGATGTATCTACTGGAGAAGGTGCAAAACTTGACCTACTCTTTGGAAATAAGGCAGGGCAGGTGACTGAGCAGTCAGTGGGGGAGCACTTTGGAGCCAGTGACCCTAATTCTATTAGTTTTAAAATTGTGTTGGAAAAGGATAGACCAGATCTAAAGTTGAAGCTCTAAATTGGAGGAAGGCTAATTTTGACGGTTTTAAGCAAGAACTTTCAAAAGCTGATTAGGGGCAGATGTTCGCAGGTAAAGGGACAGCTGTAAAATGGGAAGTCTTCAGAAATGAGATAACGAGAATCCAGAGACCATATATTCCTATTAAAGTGAAAGGAAAGACTGGTAGGAGTACAGAACGCTGGATGACTGGAGCAATTGAGAGTTTGGTTAAGAAAAAGAAGGAAGCATATGTCAGGTATAGACAGGATAGATCGAGTGAATCCATGGAAGAATATAAAGGCAGTAGGAGTATACTTAAGAGGGAAATTAGGAGGGAAAAAAGGGGACATGAGAGATCTTTGGCAAATAGGGTTAAGGAGAATCCAAAGTGTTTTTACAAATACATTAAAGACATAAGGGTAACTCGGGAGACAATAGGACCCCTCAAGGATCAGCAAGGTGGCCTTTGAGTGGAGCCGCAGGAGATGGGGGAAATACTAAATGACTATTTTGCAGTGTTTAATGTGGAGAAGGACATGGATGATATAGAATGTAGGGAAATAAATGGTGACATTTTGAAAAAATGTCTGTATTACAGAAGAGGAAGTGCTGGATGTCTTGAAACACACAAAAGTGGATAAATCCCCAGGACCTGATCAGCTCTACCTCAGAACTCTGTGGGAAGCTTGGGAAATGATTGCTGGTCCCCTTGCTGAGATATTTGTTTCATCAATAGTCACAGGTGAGGTGCTAGAAGACTGGAGGTTGGTTAACGTGGTACCATTATTTAAGAAAGGTAGTAAGGACAAGCTAGGGAACTATAGACCAGTGAGCCTGAGGTCAGTGGTGGGCAAGTTGTTGGAGGGAATCCTGAGGGACAGGACGTACATGTATTTGGAAAGGCAAGGACTGATTAGGGATAGTTAACATGACTTTGTGCGTGGGAAATCATGTCTCACAGACTTCATTGAGTTTTTTTGAAGAAGTAACAAACAGGATTGATGAGGGCAGAGCGGTAGATGTAAGGCGTTTGACAGTTAACCATATGAGAGACTGGTTAGCAAAGGTAGATCTCACGAAATACAGGGAGAACTAGCCATTTGGATACAGAACTGGCTCAAAGGTAGAAAGCAGAGGGTGGTGGTGGATGGTTGTTTTTCAGACTGGAGGCCTGTGACCAGTGGAGTGCCACAAGGATCGGCGCTGGGCCCACTACTTTTCGTCATTTATATAAATGATTTGGATGTGAGCATAAGAGGTATAATAAGTTGGTAGACGACACCAAAATTGGAGGTGTAGTGGATAGCGAAGAAGGTTACCTCAGATTACCATGGGATCTTGATCAGATGGACCAATGGGCTGAGAAGTGGCAGATGGAGCTTAATTTGGATAAATGCGAGGTGCTGCATTTTGGGAAAGCAAATCAGAGCAGGTCTTATACACTTAGTGGTAAGGACCTAGGGAATGTTGCTGAACAAAGAGACCTTGGAGTGCAGGTTCATAGCTCCTTGAAAATAGAGTTGCAGGTTGATAGGATAGTGAAGAAGGCATTTGGTATACTTTCCTTTATTGGTCAGAATATTGAGTACAGGAGTTGCGGCTGTACAAGACATTGGTTAGGCCTTTTTTGGAATATTGTGTGCAATTCTGGTCTCCTTCCTATTGAAAGGATGTTGTGAAACTTGAAAAGCTTCAGAAAAGATGTACAAGGATGTTGCCAGAGTTGGAGGACCTGAGATTATCGAGAGAGGTTGAATAGACTGGGACTGATTTCCCTGGAGCGTCGGAGGCTGAGGGGTGACCTTATAGGGGTTTATAAAATCATGAGGGGCATGGGTAGGATAAATAAACAAAGTCCTTTCCCTGGGATGGGGGAGTCCAGAATTAGAGGGAATAGGTTCAGGGTGAGAGAGAAAAGCTATAAAAGAGATCCAAGAGGCAACGTTTTCATGTAGAGGGTGGTGCGTGTATGGAATGATCTGCCAGAGGAAGTGGTGAAGGCTGGTATATTTACAACATTTAAAAGGCATTTGGATGGGTATATGAATAGGAAGGGTTTAGAGGGATATTGGCCAAGTGCTGGCAAATGGGACTAGATTAGGTTGGTTTATCTGGGTGGCATGGGCATGTTGGACTGAGGGTCTATTTCCATGCTGTACATCTCTATGACTCTATTTAAAAACTATCTGCTGTTCACTGTCAGTCAGTGCAGGTGTAAATAATTGACTTAAAACCTATCTTCTCATCTATATCAAGCCCATGTATATTGATTAGAATCCAACAATAATGTCAAGAATGCCGAACGATGTGTTAAGATAATTTCTTGATTGTTACACAGAGGCACCAATCCATTCTGAATCATCATCATTTTTTAAGACAAGTTAGTCGACCTGGAACCTAGAATGATATAGGTTCAACAAACAGTACAACCCACTGATTGCATTTCATTTCTTCACCAAAAGTAGATAGGTATTGTCGTGTGTTTAAATGAAAGCTCTCAAAGTAACTATGAACAGATAACAGAAGTATTAGCTTTCATAAAAATCATATCATTTACTTTACCTGATTGTTCCTTAAGATAGTATTGCCCTGCTGCTGCAGCTTCAGGTATTACTAATGTATTAATGCATAGCTACAGGTGTAGGCTCAGCTTTGTGCCAAACATAGCCTTCCCATTGGTGCTGAGCATCTCAGGTTCCAGTGATGGACTGTGGGTCTGTACGCATCTCAGACAACACAGAGAACACCTGGCTCTCTATGGCAGTTGCCAACTTTTCTGAGAATAATGTTCTGATAATCTACTGATAATGTTCATGTGCTTATCCATCCATCAATCCAATGTACATAACAGTGGACATAAAATTGGATAAATCCCTAAGACCTGATCAGGTGTACCTCAGAACTCTGTGGGAAGCTTGGGAAATGATTGCTGGTCCCCTTGCTAAGATATTTGTTTCATTGATTGTCACAGGTGAGGTGCTAGAAGACTGGAGGTTGGCTAACATGGTGCCATTATTTAAGAAAGGTAGTAAGGGCAAGCCGGGGAACTATAGACCAGTGAGCCTGACATTGGTGTGGGCAAACCTTTGGAGGGAATCCTGAGGGACAGGACGTACATGTATTTGGTAAGGCAAGGACTGATTAGGGATAGTTAACATGGCTTTGTGCATGGGAAATCATGTCTCACAAACTTGATTGAGTTTTTTGACAAAGTAACAAACAGGATTGACAATGGCAGAACGGTAGACGTGATTTATATGAACTTCAGTAAGGCATTTGACATTAACCATATGAGAGACTGGTGAGCAAAGTTAGATCTCATGAAATACAGGCAATTTGGATACAGAGCTGGCTCAAATGTAGAAGACAGAGGGTGGTGGTGGAGTGTTTTTTTTCAGACTGGAGGCCTGTGACCAGTGGAGTGCCACAAGGATTGGTGCTGGGTCCACTACTTTTATATAAATGATTTGGATATGAGCATAAAAGGTATAACAAGTTGGTAGATTACACAAAAATTGGAGGTGTAGTGGACAGTGAAGAAGGTTACCTCAGATTACAACAAGATCTTGATCAGATGGACCAATGAGCTGAGGAGTAGCAGATGGAGCTTAATTTGGATAAATACGAGGTGCTGCATTTTGGGAAAGCAAATCAGAGTAAGACTTATACACTTAATGGTAACATCAATCCAATCTATAACAAACCTGTGTGATGTTCATGTGCTCATCTATGCACTTCCACAAAGTCTAATGGCCAAAATCATTGGATAATCTTTTACTGGAGAGACAGCAGGTTTAGTGGTACAGTTGGAGTGAATGGTGTTTCTGTGAGTTAGAGGTAGCGGACAGATAATGGTTGTACTTACTCTTGTGGACTGCAAAGAACATTTAACACCTTCCAGCATCACTGTATGCTTCTTTTCATCTGTGACACAGTATTGACCTGGGCTGTTAACTCAGTCCAGGCTGGCTGAGTCTGGTAATTTGGTCATGTGTTACCCTCTACCTCTCCATGCACCAGCACCACCTGGTCCCTGTCAGCAAAGCAAGTAGCCACTTCCATTTCTATTCTATGTCCTCGATGATGATGGTTGAGTACCTCAGTGTGGTGCAAAGGCACAGTTCCTGGCTTGTAACATCTGAAGTGGTTTGCAGCTGGGCTTTAAACATGGCAGTAGCAATTTGAGCTCAGAAGGTTCTGGCAGCAGAAAGCCCTTCTGCTTCTCCCATCACGTGAAGTTGCAGCAGGAATGCCATGGAGTCTGGATACATAATTAGTGAGGTGAAAAGCAAAATGTTGCATGAGAAAACTCTCGTCAGGCCATGACAGATTTGGCACTATGAATCTCACTCGACAAAACTGTTAAACTCAATGTGGGAGAATTCAGCCCAACATTTGCCATTTATTCCATCAGATCTCCCTAAAGTATTTTTACTATTTTGTCCCAAATTTACATTAATTAATATTAGCCGATGGAAAACTGCAAGCAATGTTGTGTACAGTGTCCTGTTAGTGGTCCAGGGTCAGTATTCTCAGCTCCAGTTCATGGTGTCACCTGTCCTGTTTTGGTGATTTCGGTGGACACTTAGACTGGTTTCGTACGTTAAAATGTTGGGGGAACTCCGTGGAGATGTGAAAATGGCGGTCAGGCCCTGATTCCAGGTTTTCCAATCCAATTCCTGCAGCTTCCAATTGTCAGGAGTGTCTTTTAATATTCTGGGCTGATTTAGGTCATGACCCCACATCCAGAACTCCCAAACTGGCTGGCTCAATTACGAAAACAGGCAAGGCCCATTCTTTTGCAATTTTCACAGTTATGAGCCAGCTTAAGAACTGTAATTCATGGTATCTTAAAACCCTAGTTTTAAAAAGAAAATCAAGTTTAAAAAGCCCTCCTCATGCATTCCTAACCACCCAGTTGGCCCATCATGCCCTCATGTTATTGTACCATTCACCTCATCCACTTCAATGGGCCCTTTCTGTCTCCATCGTCAAAGAGTGTGGTGCTGGAAAAGCACAGCCCATCAGGAGGTGGAGCTGGGAGGAAGGTAGTTGGGAATGCGATAGGTAGATGAAGGTGGAAGTGAAGTTGATAGGTCAGAGAGGAAGGTAGGGCGGATAGGTGGGAAGGAAGATAGACAGGTAGGACAGTTCAAGATGGCTGTGCTGAGTTGGAGGGTTGGAGCTAGGATAAGGTGGGGGGAAGCTAAATGAGGAAATGGTGAAATCCATATTGATCCTGTGTGGTTGGAGGGTCCCAAGGTGGAAGATGAGGTGTTCTTCCTCCAGGCATCAGGTGACTAGAGTTTGGCAGTGGAGAAGGCTTAGGACTTACATGTCTTTGCTGGTGTGGGAGGGGATGTTAAAGTATTCAGTATGGGGTCATTTAGTGCATGTGCCCCAGAGATGTTCTCTGAAACGTTCCTCAAGTTGACCTCCTGACTCGGCAGTGTCGAGGAGACCACACTGAAAGTATTTCTCCTTTCAGCGTCCATGCCAAGCTATGTTTCCCATCGACTCCCCATGACCCCTCAAGTTCTGCCAGGCTATCTATGCCACATCCTTGCCTGTTTATTTACTAAATTCTCTTTTAGAACAAATGAAAACAATAGTGACAATAGCATCTGTAAAAACAAAGGTTTCTAAAAAAGTCATTCATTAATTGCTTTCTACTTTCTCAGCCAGACCCTTAACAGTATTAATAGCAGATTCTTGTATAAATTAACATTATGCAATAGATCTAGATAGATCCTGGATCTAGGGTTATTAGTCAAGCAATTATTTCTTAACTTTTTCAACAGTCATGTGGATATCTGGGTTCCCAGCTCAGCGTCATTGTGCTATAGACACTCAACAGTTCAAGCAACACATTTGGAGACGGAGAGTTTTAGGATTATCTCTTTACACAAGGGCTGTGGTGAAGGATCACTGATCTGAAACAAACTGTTTCTCTTCCCAGAGCTTTTGTCAGTCCTACTGGGGACATTTAGAGCATTTTCTGTTCTTTTAAAAATGATAGTAAAGTTCAATACATATATAAAATCCATGTGATTTATTTTTAGAACTTGCTTCACTCAAAGTAATTCTTCTGTGGCACTTAACTTAGAAGACATACAATGAATCCAAAGAATCATAAACATACTGAACAGATTCTTATCGGGCTATGAATGATGTTGGGATATGGCAAGAAATCTTGCGAGTCACATAAGAAGTCCAATGAGGCCTTTCTCATCTTATGAGCATTTTCCTGCATTTTCCAACCATGTTCCAGTAATTGAGATGAGATGCTTGCTAGGGAGCAGTGCGATTTGATATTGCTTATTATTAGCCTCATTAACTGCATATCCCACCTTATTCATGTGCAGTTTTCTGTCATACCTCCGACTACGAGGAAATTGATGCTCGATGGAGAATTCTCAACATGAATAAAAGAGTGAATACCTGCAACTCCAGCTCTCTACTTGCTTGGATACTCAGCAGTAATATCTTTCGGGCATGTACCAGGGCACTCACCCCTTGTCCACAGATGCTGGCATCTGGCAATTACCAGTCTCTCAGGAGCTTCATGGTACCTCCATTATCCACTGACAGGATGTTTCTGCAGTCTGAAGCTGCACTTGGGGCCATACCAGCAACTAGTATTAAACTGTTGCTGCAATAAGGGCCAGGCATCTGACTCTCTGAGCACTGACTTGAGCCTATATGGATGCAAATAGCATCACAGCCTTGACTTGAGGTGCTTTGCCCTCGCCTTCCCCACTGCTCCCTCAGCCAACATTACCAGGCTACTCTTTCATGTCTTGTCATTTAGCACAGACCCCAAAGTCAGAAAGCTAGTCATTGATGTCAGTAATCTCAGTTTAAGTTAAGGGAGGCAACCTTCAGTCAGGGGCTCCTAGTATAGTACATATCTCAAACAGCCCAAACCACTAACTCACAGGTTACCTCCAACATCAGTCTATCAGTGCAAAGACATGGGCACAACCAGTTGACCACTTTAAAAGATGGCACAGGCTCCAGACATTCCAGCCTATTCTGGAACATTCCAGTTGTGAGGGAGTTCTTCAAGGACACTGAGTACAGAGTCAGGGTAACATTCAACATGAGGGGCAGTGTAGGAGTGATATAGGTAGTTAATGTGATTAGTTTGAGACAATAGTATGAGGAAACATACCAGAATTCTTTGAAAGAAACTCTCAATGAAATGAAATGAAATTGATGCAGTCAAAAATAATACCTAGCACTTCCTTCAGAATGCAGATTATTGAAGAACTGTGCCTTCCTGAGGACGAAACAATATTAAAGAGTAATCCTTTTTTCACTCATTCATGGGAGCTTGGGTTCATTGTCTGGGCCAGCACTTATTTCGTATCATAGAAGATAGTGGTAAGCCATATCTTGAACTGCGAAATCCATGGCAGATAGATGCACAGAGCATTATTTGGAAAGGGAATTCCAGAATATTGACCCAGCAATGTGAGATTCAAATCATTGCAGCATTAAACTTGTCCAAGCCTATATTTCATACCAGTTGTTACATTCTAGACATGTAACCTGTACATTGTTGATGCTGATATTAGAAATAGAAACATAATTTGAATGTTACAGCAGGATGGTATATTGATTAATATCAAGTATTATGAGAATGACAATAGATGCTGCATGTAGGAAATACAGGACACATTGCTAATCTATTCAACAATCACAAACCAATAATATTGACTTTTTTGACTGTGTTGCGTACGAATCCCTGTTTGACAATTATGAAACTTCAACTGATTCTGTTCAAATTTAAATATTTATCTCAACTGTCACAAAATTTCATTTTACTCTGTTACAAGATCCACAGCTGCACCAGTACTCCATGCCTTCTAGAAGTACTATAATTGATCAGCCCTGGCAACAGACTTTAGTTGTCCTTTCTAGTTTTAATCTTCAGTTCAGGCACCATGCACAATGCCAGCCTGATTTGATCCCTGCATCAATGCAATAGTAGGTAGAAATTTACTGAAATAGATGCCAAAATAATTTGTAACAGGCAAATCCTGGCTTATGCCCAATGGCACAAAAGCTTTTGCACTGATGCGTTAGAAAAATATATTCTACCTTATGTTAAATGCAAACCATGTTTCGAAGACCTATACAAATTTCTATTTTAGTCTTTCAAAGAACAACTGGTGTTAAATGAATTAAAATGAAAGGAGTGTAAATTTATTCTAAAGCGATATTTTTGGCTTTATTGGATTACAAATTGCATCTGCAGACACTTTTTTGGTTTGTGTAAATGTTGAAGAAGATCACATTAAAACCATAACTACAGGTTGTACATCTCTAACCTGACAGACACTCTTTGGGCTAACACCATCTATGGTCTGGAAGCTGTAGTAGTTTTTTTCCCCGGAATTGTTCTCATCTATCTTTATTCATTTTACTTTTTTGTTGCACCTTTTCCAGTTAAGATGCCTTAACCATATTATTTGTTGTCCAATTGGAACATCATCCATTCATTACGCATGTAATTGATACAAGGTCTGTAAGGTCTTTCTTTTGAAAGGGCTTTACAATGAATGTACTTGACCTCCTATGGCCTAGAAAATTCTCTGCTCCAGCAAAAGCTGGGTCCCACAGCTACGAAGAGAAAGTGAGGACTGCAGATGCTGGAGATTAGAGTCGAAATGTGTGGCACCGGAAAAGTGCACAAATTCCCACAGGCTAACAGGTTTGGGAGCTACAAATAGTAATGACCAAAGACTGCTTTCTGAACCCAACTCATCCTAATTAGGAGTTGTTGTTAGTTCTGAGGAATGGACACTTTCCCATTTTGGTTTACTTATGTAAGTACCAATTATTTCTAGATTAGATTTCTTACAGTGTGGAGCCAGGCCCTGCGGCCCAACAAGTCCACGCTAACCCTCCGAAGAGCAACCCACCCAAGACCCATTCCCCTACATTTACCCCTTCACCTAACACTACGGGCAATTTAGCATGGCCAATTTACCTAACCTGCACATTTTTGGACTGTGGGAGGAAACCGGAGCAACCAAAACCCACGCAGACACGGGGAGAATGTGCAAACTCCACACAGACTGAGGTGGGAATTGAACCTGGTTCTCTGGCACAGTGTCTATGTCCACCATATCACGATTAAATACAGAATGAACCCATCAGCTCTCCAAGAACAAGTTGTCTTTATACAATAGCTTTAACATAATAAAACATACCAAAACTTCCACAGGAATGTCAAACAAAATTTATCTCTGAACTGCATAAACATGGAAAAATGTCTTCCTAGTCTACAGTTGTCATGTGATCTCAACCACGATGCACCCACAACTGCCAGTAATCTCATTTTGAACACGTGTCAGTGCTGTACACTGGTGAGAGTGTGTCAGAAGGGGACTGTTCAGAGCTGTGGAACCTGCCACTAAAAAGGAACAAAAAAAATCAAAGAACAACAAAACATGCCACACTTAAAACATTGATTCAGATAAAATGACTGCAACTTTTCCCTTGCAGCTCCTGTTTATATGACAGAGAATGGGATTTTTAAAAACTGAAATTTCTTTCATAGAATGGCAGAATTATGAAATAACAATAAATTGCTAAATGTTCAGTATTATCAAGCAATTATTCAGCAACAGATTTTCTGAGCAAGTCCAAATTGCTACAAGTCACTACACTTTATCATTGTTGGGAAAAGACTCCTTCAAATATTATTCCATCATAAATCACTCTCTGCAGAGCAGAAAAAAACACTGCAGAAAATTGTAAACCTTTGAACCTGAAATGAATAGTATATACAAAGGAATAGCATATATGAATAGTACATATTCAATACTAGGAACCAAAATGAGAAAAATGTCCATCGAGCAATATGTCATGTCATTAACTCAGCTCACAGAGATCTGTGCCTCAGCACAACAAATAGGCAGTTTCATCAAAGATAAAGTCATTATGGGCATATAAGATCCTACTTTGACCATATCGCTGTTAAGAGCAAAATCTGACTCTTGAACAAGCACATCAGAGAGAAGGGGAGTTGGTCTACAAATGTGAAGTAGCAGCCCAAACCTGTGTATTATATTCACAGCAAAAACGATTGAAGTATAATAATGTGAGGCAAAACAATAATATCCAGAGAAGAGACAAAATAAAACAAGCTTAAATGACAAGTTGCAAATGTAACAGAATTCATCTCATAAAAACAAAAGAAAGCAATGGATAAAATAGTGTCTTAACTACAAGAAAGTATGCATATGTTCAGCTAGGAAGCAAGCAAGTATACCTAGAAAGGAAATAGAGACAATTACTAGAGGAGGTGTCAGAAGATGTTTCAGGCTCCACTTTAAAGCATGAGGGCAATGTCACATCTAAAGAAAAACGAAACGATTTGCAACTGTTGCACTGAAGAAAACAGAACAAGAGAATCAAATGAATGTGGAATGTTAGATAGACCCGGGTGGTTCCTGAAACATTTTGAGCTTGACACACTTCTATAAAGGTATACCAGATATTGATCCAAAAGCACAACTCTGGGAGGTAATGATGAAACCCTATGATGGGACGATGATCGTCCTGAGAGGTGTAATTAGCCTAAGAGCTCAATGCTATTGCAAGGATGAAATGGTGGGAATTCCTGACAGTAGACATGATGCTAAACCAGTGTTGATGTGTGACATAATTGCAGTCCTTATCTGATTTGCTGGGAAAATAAGTGCAAGGGCAGCCATGTCCCCCAAGTTGTTATATTTTTGAATTGCATTTCACTGTGCTAAGGTCAAATCTTCAAGGATATCAAATTTACATTAGCCAACATGCCACAAACCACAAAATAAAACAGAACTGGAGATGCTAGAGATCGGAAATGAAAACAGAAATTGCTGGCCAAACTCAGCAAATCTGGCAGCATCTGTGGGGAGAAAGCACAGTTGTTGTTTCAAGTCTGGTGACTCTTCGTCCGCTCGACTGAGTTTGGCCAGCAATTTCTGTTTTTGTTAAAAACACCAGGTATGATCATTTCATGATCATTTCATCAGAGCAATAAATTTATTTTCCAACTCTGATAATATCTCAGGAGGTCATTTTGACCAGTCCTAAAGCTTAACTAAATTAAAAAAAAATTAGACTTTTTTTATCACCATATCTTGCAAATACATTAAGGAGAAAATGCTTTCAAATAGATTCTCAGATTAGCTATAAATGCCTCTCTGGAAAATAGGGTAAATCTTTTGCATATGCATGAAATACATTAATTCAATGTAGCTTGATTAATGAGCCCTGAATGAACATTTTCTTCATCTATTAACAGCATTCAGTTAAAATCTCACTGTCCACGTTAATGTAAGATGTAAGCTTGTAATAGCTACAATGCAGAGTGCTTTTTAAGCAAAAAAACCATGAAAATGTCAAAATAAAACAGTCTGCAAATTTTATCTTTTAGTACACTTCAATTCCTGATAAGTGCATATCTAAACTTGAGGATACATTTGAAGAGAACCAGTGATGGCCACTTGAATCAACTTTCCCATTGGAAGCAATTCAGAGACTATGTAAAATTTTGATGGACAAGGTAGGTAGAATACTTGAAAGTTTGCCTCCAAATTATCTGAAACTCCAAGTTCTTAAGATAATTAATATTTGGGTAGCATTCCAAAAATATGCTATTTTTATTTGAGATGTCAGTTGCTAATCGGTTCTTGGGCTTTCAGAAGTTGTTGAAATTGAGTTGTCTGTCAGTACCTTGGGAATCAAATGCTAAGTAATCCATTAGATTTATCCTGAGCTTTAAGATTCTAACAGATGTAAGCTTCAGAATTTCAGCTGTCATTCAATTAAGAGAAAATCTGCATAAAATAGCTTGATATGTAATTCATTTGGTTAGAATAAGCAATCAAAAACTGAACAGAGAATTATGCCAACTAAAACTCAGAGCAGAAATTTCTGAAAGGAAAATTGAATATCACTAATTAATGTTTGTTTACTGGTTCAGGCCATCCACATCAGTAAGCTGCACTGAAATCAAAATTGCTGGAGAAGCTCAACAGCATCAGTGGAGTGAAAAGAGAGTTAACATTTTAAATCCAAGCTGTATGTCCAGGAACTTCAGTGGATGGTAAATTCATGTAAAATACTCATACAGCATTTCTCTGTGTGCTATTTAGACACAAATTTGCACTGGCTGGAAACATTCTTTTCTCTCTGAAATCTGTGTTTCAGCTGGGTCTGCATTCACTACCAATAATTCCAAGACATCAGAAGGAGCTGATTTTCTTTTCAGAGTAACAAAAGTGGATGCCTCATCGTGTTAGATTAGATTAGATTAGATTAGATTAGATTAGATTAGATTAGATTAGATTACTTACAGTGTGGAAACAGGCCCTTCGGCCCAACAAGTCCACACCGACCCGCCGAAGCGCAACCCACCCATACCCCTACATGTAGCCCATTTTTTTACCTAACACTACGGGCAATTTAGCATGGCCAATTCACCTGACCTACACATCTTTGGACTGTGGGAGGAAACCGGAGCACCCGGAGGAAACCCACGCAGACACGGGGAGAATGTGCAAACTCCACACAGTCAGTCGCCTGAGTCAGGAATTGAACCCGGGTCTCTGGCGCTGTGAGGCAGCAGTGCTAACCACTGTGCCACCGTGCCGCCCCCACTGTGCCACCGTGCCGCCCAGAAGTAAAAGTGACATAGAAGTGCAAAATAAAACAAATGGAAGAATGCTACACACTGTTGAATATCACCGATACATCTGTGCTCCAGAGGTTGTTGAGGCATGTAAGGAATTAACAAATAGAACCCAAGAGGAAGAGCTGAAAGTTTTTTTTTCTTAATTCTAGTCCCACTGCACCACTGATTCTTCAATTCCAGTTTCAAATCCTCAGTGAATAAAGCAAGGATCATTTTCAACTCCCCATTGGAAAAAAAATGCAATCCCTGATCTTTGCCAAAGAGATCAAGCAATCAATTGATTTGGATATCTCTCGACAGTACTGTGGTAAACAAATCTCAGGATTTCACTAAAAATGCTACTTCAGGAACATAGCAACACAAGAACACATCTGAATCGCGACCTGTCGGGAATTTGACAGCCAATGACCAACTGGCTAATTTCACCTCTTCTAGATTGGCCAGGTCAGAAACAAACAGCAATATACTCCCTCAGGCATGAGCTTGTGAAGTGCCAATGCTGTCATTGAGTGCCAACCAATCTGTATAAAGAATGGTCTTCAATATCATTGGGTAACGATCACTGTTACCTATTCCGAAAAGTTTACAATAAGTGTGAGGTGATGCACTTGGGTGGATAAACAGTGGAAGGGATTATATGATGAATATTAGGAGCCTGCATAACACCAAACACCAGAGAGACCTTGATGTGCACGTACACCTGCTCCTGAAGGTATTGGGACAGGTAGATAAAGTGGTTAAGAAAGTACATGGTATACAGAGAAACCTTAATTATAAGGCGTTCGATTTTCCGAATATCGGATTATCCAGCAAGATAATATGGTCCCAATGATTGGCTAAACTATGATATCTGGCATTCGATTATCCAGAATTCAATTAACTGAATGGAATACTCCATGCCTGTGTCCTTTGGATAATCTAGGTTCCTCTATACTTGCCTTTCTTAGTCAATTTATAGAGTTTAAGAGCAGATGGTTATGCTGGACCTCGATAAAACGTTGGTTTGGCCTCAGTTAAAGTGGAAAGGGTTCAAAAATATCTACCAGGATGCTTCCATTAATGGAGGGTTTGAGTTATAAAGATAAACTGGATAAGCCAGGACTGTTTTTACTGGAGCATAGCAAATTGAGGGATGACTTTATAGAGGTTTATAAAATTAAAAGGGGCATAGATAAGGCGAATAGCAAGGGTCTTTTCCCTAGGATGGAGGAGTTTAAAATGAGGTGGCATATTTTTAAAGTGAGAAGAAAGATTTATAGAGGACATGAGGGGCAACTTTTTTTAAACTGAGAATGGTACGTATGTGGGATGACCTGCCAGAGGAAGTGGTGGATGCAGGTACAGTTACAAAATTTAAAAGACATTTGAATAAGTTCATGGACAGGAAATATTTAGAAAGATATGGGCCAAACACAGGCAAGTGGGACTAGGTTGTTTTGAGAACATAGTCAGCATGAACGAGTTGGACCGTAAGGTTTGGCTCCAAGCTGTATGACTATAACTAGAATGCCTTATTTATTCTTTCACACTCTGTCTTCCATCTCAAGCATTATAAGTGCTTTGTCATTTTAACAAACTTTAAGAGCTTCTCATTTGGTGCTAACTGATACCCCAGGCATGGTCATTAAAATGAAGCAACTCATGAAGTTTCTCGTCCATCATTTTTAAAAATCTTTTTCAAAACACAAATGAAGTCAGAAAATGACCTGGAGAAAAAAGTAAATCCTGATCTAATCTTTAGAGATACATTATGATTTACAGATAATGATCAGCCTTTTCATCTTTTCATCAATCTTTCCAAATCTGGCAGGTAACTGATAAACAAAAATAAATTATATTGCATAGAATTGACATAGAAATAAGAACCCCTTTCACTGTAAAGGACATATGGACCAGGAATCATGAATAATATTTTGTGGTTAGATCCACCCCTCAAAATATAAACAAAAATATGTGCATAATTATAATAATGTACAATTAAGTCTTAACGTTTTGGTGGATTCATTGTTGGACATGAATCAATGCACTGCAATAAGTAATATGGATTACAGTTGATGCTATCTCTAAACTGCAAAATCTTCTTTGAAACAAAATAAAGTGTGTTAACCGTGTCCAATTTCGCATTGTTATATTGAATTCTGTTTCCTCTCCCCATAAGTACACAGTACTTTCTCCCCCTTCCATCGTGTATTTGGGCGGCATGATGGCTCAGTGGTTCGCCGTGCTGCCTCACTGTGTCAGGGACCTGGGTTTGATTCTACCCTTGAGTGAATGCCGTGTGGAGTTTGCACGTTCACCTGTGTTTGTGTGGATTTCCTCCATGTGCTCTGGTTTCCCCATACAGTCCAAAGATGTATGGCTAAGGTGAACTGACCATTCTAAATGTCCCATAGCGTCAAGGAATGTGCAGACTAGGTGGATTAGCCATGGGAAATACAGAGCTACAGGGGTGGGGTTAGAGGGTGGATGGATGTTCTTCAGAGGGTATGGACTCAATGTGCCAAATGGCTTGCTTGCACGCTGTAGGGGTTCTATGATTCTATTCAGCTCCTATGCCAATGTCATTCCACTACTTTAGTCAAAGTATCTGTTCTACTCCATTCTCCCCACATAGTTGGTCTCTTCTCACATTCTCTCATCTTATGTCCTCAATGCAATACGTGGTACTGATGCAATATTCAGTTCGAATTATATTGTTGTATAAGCAAATTGAAAAAGCGCTTAGGAATTTCCATCCGTATTTTGAAGATCTTAGTAATACTAAATCAATGGAAAGAGACATATCTCATAGATGATGTTGAGGTAGAGTGAGGTTATGTTACAGAGCAACTGGAATATGATGTGTTTTCAGATGATGGGATAGTATGGAGATGCAAAATAAGGAGGTCTCTAGTAAAGTCACAATGAGTTATTGAGTGATTATATATTGAGCTCCCCCCATTCTTTCATAAAAAAGGAACGGTACTGCAATCTAGGTGAAATTGCCATTCCCCAAAAAATCTAGCCTTTGTTTCTTTAACACAAACATTTTTTTAAAAAAGCAAATCATTAAACAACTTGATAACCAAATGCTCTTTCAAGTAAGTTGGTGTTTGATAGATCGTATAATTTATAAACATGTCTGGGAATTAATAAGTTAGTTATCATTTTATTACGTGAATGCTAAACATTGACTGCAATGGTAGATTTGTCAGAGGAAGCTCATAACAGAAATTATACCTACAAGAATCATTAAAAGGATTGGATAGAAATTATAAGATATTGGTTGTCCTCCATCCCTAAATATGCACTCCCATGGCAAAGTTGTGTGCTTAATATCTTCCCTAGATGATATAATGTTTATAGAATTGATATGCTGTTACTATACATACAAGATGTGATATTTGCAAATTACATTTGGTGAAATAAATCTAGTAACAGAACTACTTAGCAAATATGGTATGATAAGGCTTCAGTTCTCTTCCTACAGTTTAATTTTGCCAGCTATCTGTATCTACAATGACAGCTTCAGACAATAAAACCATGAGGAAAATAGAATAAAACTGATTCCACACACTCCAACTAAAAATGAAATACTGATATCTTCTGGTCAGACTGCTGTCTAAGTTCCAAGATATAACACGTAGTATCAGATGCCTTTGGGCATCCATGAAATTGTATCTCAGGAAGGAGACAGGAAAGGAGACATGAAGGAATGACAGTTCAAGTTGGAGAGTTGAAGCAAATTTAGTGCATTATCAACTCACTATTTTAAGGAAACAGCATTAGCATTCATCTATTCTTTTTTGGGGGTTGACAGTTGATACTTAATGGAAGATTTATGGGGCTGGTTATAGAATGAAGCATTCACAACAATTTTTAGTGTACTGGAGATAAAAATACAAATAAGAAGCTCTTTAAACCTCTGCATGAATCAATCTCATTATTTTCTGGGATATGTACTCAAGTTGCCTGCACCACATTTCTAGAAAAATGGTTTGAAATCTGTGTCTCTTAAAATCAATCCACTCAGTTTAATTTTCAGAATCTTTAGGGTAGCTTTTTCACATGCTCAGTTGTGATAGACAATACAGTGTCAGCAAGGTGCCAGAGTTACATTGCTCACTCTTATTACTCTCAATTTAGAGGAAGCAGAGTTCCACTGTGTCATACAGGTTCATGAAATATGCAAGAGAATCTCCTTGAGTAGGACTGGAGTCACAGATGGGTCAGACTGAGAGGCACATAGAAGATTACCTTCTCTGGAGGCATTTCATGAATTGGTTGGCTATACTCATACTTCAGGTGTTTTCAAGGGTTTTTGTTTTGGTGCCACCCACAAGCTGCTATGCAAACAGTATGCATTTTCACAATTCACCTTGGCACAATCTGATTTCACAACCTCTGAATTGGCACCACAAACTTGTAAGAGTTACCCTATTTTAACCACGTGAGACTCAAATTATTTGAATTAATAGAAAGGAGCTAAAATCATAGCACCTAAATATGAAGCATAGCATAAAGATTATTCTAAAAATTCTGAACTAAGCTCATATCTGTGCATATGATCACAAGCAATTCAATACTTTGACGGAAATAGTCACTGACAGAGACCTCTAATGCTGCTCGTGTAACCTTTAGCTTTCTAGATGTGAAGTGATTATTTGCTTATTTGACCTGCACAATTCTGGATGGAAGAACAGGTCAGACTTGATGCTCAATTGAAGTCAGAATATGGTGAACATTTGTAGTGAGCACATTACTGCAGGGAATGATTGAGTTATTACTTAAACGTATTTTAAAAAAGTAGTAAGTTTAAGCTGTTCCAGACTCAGCTGCCGAAAGAGTCTGAAACTTTGAGAGAAAAGCAACATGGCAGAGATCCAAAGTGCTACAATTTCTCTCATAGATTTTCAAGACAACTATTGAAGGATTTGGCATTGAAGAAGCTTCAGTTTAGGCTTCCGATCAACTAACTCAATATTGGGACAGATTGCTGAGCGTTGGTCTGCCAATAAAGCAACTCTCCAGCTGGAAATGATTGAACTAAAGTTTACAGATTAAACCTATTTTTCAGAAGACAATTTACTCATATTGTGAAGGCTCTGGCAGTATAAATATCAAGAGAATGCTCTCCATTTCTGATTTACACATTTGTTCCATCTATCTGAAAGAATGTATTTTCCACACATTAGAAAGCAATATGAAAGAACAAATTTCTTCAGAGTGAGATATTTTGAAATTTCTACAGTTATGTTAAGATTTCAAAATAATTACAAAAAAACTTCAGAACTCAATTTGACTCTTCCATATAACTGCAGCATGTGCAAAGTGGATTTTTAAGTGAGCTTCAGTAATATGACTGACCTATTTGCATCACAACTGGTAACAATATTTCAGTATTTAGCAGAAATTATTGATCTTTTGTTTACAAATTCTTGTTTCAGGGATTATTGTAAAGTTGGGCAGTGAAGAACTTTCAGTTAAAATAACAGATGGCCAAAAACTGTAACAATTACATTAAATCAGGAAATTTCCCCAAGTAACATTAAACAATAATTATTTTTAACTTATGTTATTTAACAGTTAAAGCACTTAATCATAAAGAAATACGACATTGTGCAGTTAGGTAATTCATGAAAGCTGTGGGAAGTGAGAAAAGTGTAGGGCCCTTTGCCAAAACATTTACATCACCTATAACTGCGAGTGGCGTGCCTGATGACTGGAGAGTGGCTAATGTTTTACCTTTGTTTATGAAAGACGGTAAGGAGAAACCAGGGAATTATAGACCTGTGAGTCCGACTTTGGTTGTGGGTAAATTGTTGGAAGTGATTATAAAAGATAGGATGTATGGACATTTAGAGAGGCAAGTCATGTCTCACAAACTTGATTGAGTTTTTTTGAGGAAGCTCCCAAAAGGATCGATGAGAGCAGAGCAGTAGGGGGCAGCACGGCAGCTTAGTGGTTAGCACTGTTGGCTCACAGTACCAGGGCCCCAGGGTCAATACCACCCTTGAGAAATTTGCACATTCTTCCTGTGTCTGCATGGCTTTCCTGTGGGTGCTCTGGTTTCCTCCCACAGTCCAAAGATGTGCAGGTTAGGTGAATTAGCCATGTTAAATTACGCATAATGTTCATGGATATGTAGGCTAGGTGCTTTAGTTAGGGGAAGTCCAGAGTAATTTGTTGTAGGGGAACGGGTCTGGTTGGGTTACTCTTCGGACTGTTGGTGTGGAACTTGTTGGGCCAAGTGGCCTGCTTCCACAATGTAGGGATTTAACTCTAGACATTGTTTTCTTTTGCTTTTAATAAAGGATCTATATGGTAGACTAATTAGTAAAATTAGGTCACATGGGACTCAGGGTGAGCTTGCCAATTGGATACACATTTGGCCAAATGGCAGGAGAGTGGTGGTCAAAGGTTGTTTCTCAGACAGGAGGCCTGTGACTGATGGTATTCCACAGTGATTGTTTCTGGGTCCTCTTTTGTTTGTACATTTATATAAATTATTTGATGAATGTAGAAGGCATTGTTAGGAGGTTTGTGAACAATGCCAAAATTAAAAATCACACAACACCATGTTATAGTCCAACAGGTTTAATTGGAAGCTCACTAGCTTTCGGAGCGACGCTCCTTCATCAGGTGATAGTGGAGGGCTCAATCCTAACACAGAATTTATAGCAAAAATTTACAGTGTGATGTAACTGAAATTACACATTGAAAAACTGATTGTCTGTTAAGCCTTTCATCTGTTAGAATACAGTGATAGTCTCACTTCTTTCATGTGTAAATCACAAAACCTTTTTTAAAAAGTTGCATTCTCAGGTGAGCTGTTAACAATGGTAATAGCTAGACAATATGTTGAAGGTGTTGGCTCCCTGTGTTCTCTGTCGATGCCATGATGTTTAGATTGATTCTAATCTAAAAAGTGAGATAACGGAGTTTTACATGAATGCATGCAGTTTTTGAGTAAAGTACAATGTAACCCTGCAAGTACAAATTCACCCCACAACATAAATGTGTGCATGTGGGTCTTTGTCTGTCTGTGTCTGTCTGGGTTGGGGGTTGTGAGTGTGAGAAAGTGTATGCGTGTGTGTGTAGTGAGTGCAGAGTGTCTTAAGTCTGTGAGGGGGTGCATGGGTGAGTGAGTGCCAAAATTGGTGGCATAGTAGACAATGAAGAAGGTTGTCTAAAATTACGAAGTGATCTTGATCATATGAGTAAATGGATGGAAAAATAGCAGAGAGAGCTCAATTTGGATAAATGTGAGGTATTGCATTTTGCTACAACAAACATAGGCAGGACTTAGTCAATTAGTGGTAGGTTCTTGGGTATTATTGTAGAACAGATGGACCTAGGGGTTCAGATGCATAATTCTTTGAAGTTTTGGTCACATATAGACAGGTTGGTTAAAAAGGCATTTAGCCTGCTTGCCTTCATTACTCATTCCGATGAGTGCAGAAGTTGGGAACTCATGTTGTGGTTGTACAGTACATTGGTGAGGCCTCTTCAGGAGTGGTGTATCCAGTCTGGTTACACTGTTATAGGAAGGATATTACTAAGCTAGAGAGAGTTCAGAACAGATTTACCAGGATATTGCTGGGTGTAGAAGGTTTGAGTTCTAAAGAAAGACTTGATAGGCTAAGACTTTGCCCACTGGAGTGTTGCAGGTTGAGAGGTGACCTATAGTCATGGTCATAGAGTCATTGTCATAGACATGTACAGCATGAAAACAGACCCTTTGGTCCAACCCATACATGCCAACCAGGTATGCCAACCCAATCTAGTCCCACCTGCCAGCACCCAGCCCATATCCCTCCAAACCTTTCCTATTCATATACCCATCCAAATGCCTCTTAAATGTTGCAATTGTACCAGCCTTCACCACATCCTCTGGCAGCTCATTCCATACACGTACCACCCTCTGTGTGAAAAAGTTGCCCTGTAGGTCTCTTTTATATCTTTCCCCTCTCACCCTAAACCTATGCCCTCTAGTTCTGGACTCCCCAACCCCAGGGAAAAGACTTTGTCTATTTACCCTATCAATGCCCCTCATAATTTTGTAAACCTCTATAAGGTCACCCTTCAGCCTCTGACGCTCCAGGGAAAACAGCCCCAGCCTGTTCAGCCTCTCCCTATAGTCAAATCCTCCACCTCTGGCAATATCCTTGTAAATCTTTTCTGAACCCTTTCAAGTTTCACAACATCTTTCTGATAGGAAGGAGACCAGAATTGCACACAATATTCCAACAGTGGCCTAACCAATATCCTGTACAGCCGCAACATGACCTCCCAACTTGTCGAATCTTGTCGAACGCCTTACTGAAGTCCAAATAGATCACATCTACCGCTTTGCCCTCATCAATCCTCTTTGTTACTACTTCAAAAAACTCAATCAAGTTTGTGAGACATAATTTCCCGTGTACAAAGCTACGTTAACTATCCCTAATCAGTCCTTGCCTTTCCAAATACATGTACATTCTGTCCCTCAGGATTCCCTCCAACAACTTGCCCACCACCGATGTCAGGCTCATTGGTCTATAGTTCCCTGGTTGTCCTTATCACCTTTCTTAAACAGTGGCACCACGTTAGCCAACCTCCAGTCTTCGGCACCTCACCTGTGACTATCAATGACACAAATATCTCAGCAACCTTATTATAAAAGGTTTATAAAATCGTGAGGGGTATAGATAGAGTTAATGGTAGTTGTCTTTTCCCTAGGATTGGGGAGTTCAAGATTAGGGGGAGTATATTTAAGATGAGAGGAGACAGATTTAAAAATGACACGAGGAGCAAACTTTGAGATAAAGTGTGGTTCACATGTAGAATGCACTTCCTGTGGAAGTGTGGATACAGGCACAGTTAAAATGTTTAAAATACATTTAGATAAGCACATGAATCGGAAAAATTGAAGGGATATGGACCTTCAGGCAGGTGCAACTAGTTTAGTTTGTGATTATGTTTGGCATGATCCCCAAAGGGTCTGTTTCCATGCTATATAGCTATGACTTTATGTATCAACATTCGCAGACCTGTACATAAATGATTTGATATCATCCACAAGTAGTAGAAATTTAATTCTTTCTCCCCAGGTATATAACCAAACTGCCCCAAAGATGCACTTCTCTTTAGCAGCTAGGTTCTTTTTAAAAAATATTATCCGTCCCTGAATCATAAATACATGAGAGATCATTTTCAGCACATTTTGTTGCTGAACTGCAGCATTAGGTATTCATCTGACATTGCAGCATACACAGACTCAGGAGAAAAAATAATGCTACCAACTGCAAAATAATTGTTAAACGTCACCCAGTGGAGGTTTCACTCCTCAACCCGATGTAGCATGGAGTGAGATGCCTGATTATTAATTCAGCAGTACTATTGAACATCTCAGTTTAGTTCTTTCAGAACAAAAGGGCGGCACAATGGCTCATTGGTTAGCACTGCTGCCTCACAGCACCAGGGTCCTGGGTTCTATTCCCATCTGTCTGTGTGGAGTTTGCACATTCTCCCCGTGTCTGCATGGGTTTCCTCCGGGTGCTCCAGTTTCCTCCCACAATCCAAAGATGTGCATGTCAGGTGAATTGGCCATGCTAACTTGCCACAGTGTTAGGTGTGTTAGTCCGGGGTAAATATAGGGTAGGGGAATGGTTTGGGGGGTTTCTCTTCAGAGTGGACTTGTTGGGCCGAAGGGCCTGTTTCCACACTGTAGAGAATCTAATCTAATCAAGAAAGTGGTGCGTGTATGGAATGACCAGCCAGAGGAAGTGGTGGAGGCTGGTATAATTACAGATGGGCGGCACTGTGGCACAGTGGTTAGCACTGCTGCCTCACAGTGCGAGAGAACTGGGTTCAATTCCCGCCTCAGGCAACTGTCCCTGTGTCTGCGTGGGTTTCCCCCGGGTGCTCCGGTTTCCTCCCACAGTCCAAAAATGTGCAGGTTAGGTGAATTGGCCATGCTAAATTACCCGTAGTGTTAGGTGAAGGGGTAAATGCAGAGGAATGGGTCTGGGTGGGTTGCTCTTTGGAGCGTCGGTGTGGACTTTTTAGGCCGAAGGGCCTGTTTCCACACTGTAAGTAATCTAATCTAAAAGATAAAATGGTGCCTAAATCTAATACTAATTCTTGACTAAAAGATCTTAAGCGTTCATCATTGTAAATTATTCTCTTGGAAATAATTTCTTTAAATGTTAAATTCCTGTTTTGAAAATGAAGTACAACTCATTGATCTGGCCAGAAACTGCAGTATTCCTGAGAACATTGTCATAATTTTAAATCTTTCCAATTTTTTTGATTCTATCAATATTTAATCAATCAATATTGATTATCACATGTTGGGTTTAATCAGAGTTTAAGAAAGGGCTCCACAAACTGAAGGAGCTCTTGCTATACATTAGTAGTGTGGGCCAGAAGGCCTGCATTCAAGTCCTAAGGTGTCTTGTAATATTTCTAAACAGATTGATTAAAATAACTTTCACACACCGAAAACAAATCTATGACCAGGAGAATTGATGAGTTTAGACATGGCAAGATGGCTGGGAAGTGGGAATGGCCTTTTCTTTTCAGCTCTTGATGCTTCAAATCCTCAACACTTTTCAAATTAGTCACACTGTCTATCACACCAAGGTCTCCCAAAGTCTCTGAATGTATAAAATATATTAGTATTGGATCTTGATGGATTATTGATTAATCTTATTGCCCTTTGAAGTTTTTCTTCATCACAAACTACCCAGTAAAATGTTGAGTTCTGTGTCAAAGTCATGGAGCACAAGTCTGCCTTTAAAATAATCGACCTATCATTACCTTCTTTCGCCTTCAGACATACTTACTGTCCTTATCTTTTCACAACTTACCCTGGGCTGTTCCACCTGATTGGTTCTATAAATCCTTCTTGTCTCCTTTTCAGTCTCCAACACATTTTCAGAGCTGCAGTGTTTGGGTGAGAAGTGACTATGTCCAGAGCTGTTTGCAAGGCCCATTCACAAGCTATTCATGAAAATTATTCAGTCCAATTATTTTAATTCCTTACTAGATTATTTAACCATGTGGTTATTCACTGAAGTAACATCCATTCTAATCCTGCATACCAATTAGTTTTTAACATTCCATCATATATCATAATAAAAAGTTATGAAAAGTCTAACACTACTTTGAAGTATCATTATTTATTTTAATGATGTCCAGTTGCTCTCCTACAATTTCAGAGGCTTCATCTGAACACTTCCCCTTTGTAGGTTGGGTATAGATGACACCTGTTAGCAATCGGGGAAGATTGCTCCCTCCTTATTTTTTTTGTTGCCCCTGTTGGTCTTTGTATGTTTCCCAATCCTCTGGTTTCCTATTGTCTTCGCCACATTATATGCTTTATCTTTTGCTTTTATGCTGTCCCTGACTTCCCTAGTCAGCCATGATAAACCCTCCCTGTACCATGCTTCTTTTACCTCAGATGAATCTCTGCTGTGTTTCCTGAACTACTCTCAGAAACTCCTGCGAAACTCCTGTTCCACTGTCTTTCCTGCTAGGCTCCCTCACCAGTCAACTCTACCCAGCTCAGAACAGGGGTGAGGTGCCAGCTGGGCAGGAAATATGGTGCCAACTAGGTAGAGTCTCAGCTGAGTTCGGCATAGAATGTCAGAGTGCAACGTGGTTCAGGTAGTTTGAGATGGGTAGGAGACATTGAGTCATGCTGAGGAATGGGGAGGGCTAGGTGTCCTGTCTGAGGGATTCAGGTCTGGCAGTGGGGGAGGGTGTTAGATCAATCTGGGTCCCGATTGTTTCATTGGTTTGCTTCTGAAGACATGAAAGCTAAGACAGCTTTCAGCAAGCTTACAGCACTTACCTATTCTTTTCCCTGTCTCAAATTAATTTTATAGAACAAAGAACTGCAGATGCTGTAGACCTGAAATAAAAGCAGAAATTGCTGGAGAACTTCAGCAGGTCTGGCAGCCTCTATGGGGAGAGAGTCGAATGAACGTTTCAAGTCCGGTACTCTTCATCAGAACTGTTAGCTGGTAAGAAAACTGGGACTAACACTGAAGCCAACGTGGAGTAGAAGTGGGGAGGTGAGCAAATAGGTGGGGACAGAGCCCAGAGAGAGAGAGAGAGATGTGAAAGGGGTAGGCAAGCGTGGAGATAATGGCTAGCAGGCCTGGACAGAAGAAACGCTGAATAAGAATATTAAGAACTAAGAATGGGAAAGTAGGTGAGCTGTACTGAAAGCAACCCATACAATGTGAAAATGGGCCAAGAAATAGGTGAGAATTTAGATTACTTACAGTGTGGAAACAGGCCCTTCAGCCCAACAAGTCCACACCGACATTCCAAAGAGCAACCCACCCAGACCCATTCCTCTACATTTACCCCTTCACCGAACACTAAGGGTAATTTAGCATGGACAATTCACCTAATCTGCACATTTTTGGACTGTGGGAGGAAACCCACGCAGACACAGGGAGAATGTACAAACTCCACGCAGACAGTTGCGTGAGGCGGAAATTGAACCCTGGTCTCTGGCGCTGTGAGGCAGCAGTGTTAACCACTGTGCCACCGTGCCACTCTATGGGTGACTGTACTAAAAGCAACTGATGTCACTGCTGGAGCGGGTGTGGGATAGTCAAAAAACATGGACAGATAAAATCAGGCTGTAAAGTTGTTGGACTCAATGGCAAATCCTAGAGCTTGCAGGGTCACTAAGAAGAAAATGAGGTGTTGTTCTTTGGGTTTACACTGAGGCTTGCTGGAGCACTGCAACAGGTCTGAGACAGAAATGTTGGTGGGGGAACACGGTGGTGTGCTGAAGTGGCAGGTAACTAGGGTCATTTTTGCAGACAGAATGTTAGTGCTTTGCAAAGTGGTGACCCAGCCTGCATTTTATCTCCCTCGTGTAGGCGAGACCACATTGTGAGTAGCAAATACAGTAGATTAGGTTGAGTGAAGTGCAGATAAATCGATCCTTCATCTGGAAGGTATGTCTAGTACCTTGGATGGTGAGGAGGAAGGAAGTAAATATGCAGGTGTTATACCTTCTGTGATTGCATGGGCAGATATTGTGGGAGTGGGAGTTGTTGGGAATTTGAGGAGGAGTGTAGTGTACCAGAGTGTCCTGGAGGTAATAGTACTTGCAGAATGCTTACGAAGGAGGCAAAGGGAATATGTATCTGGTCATGGCACATGGTCTTTGGAGTTAATGGAAATGGTTGCTTACAGTCACTTGGATATGAAGAGAAGATAAGTGAGGATCAAAATGACCCTAACATTGCTGTGGAAGGGAAGAGGGCAGAGGTACGGGAGATGAATTGGACATGGTTAAGGGTCCTTTCAACCATGGTGGTGGAGAATCCTCAGATGAGGAACAGAATGGGGCCCTTTGAAGTCTCCCTGCCCCCCACTGCTGAAGATGGCATCATCAGAACAGATGTGGCAGAAATGGAGAAACTAGGAGAATGAAATACAATCTTTGTACTACAATGATACAATGGCTTTAAGAAGTGTATTTTTTCCTTTTTTTGAAGACTTGTTTTCAGGTCGAGGTGAAGAGCTGTCTATTGAAAACACAAAGTAAACAGCTTGTGAGGCCTGGGGTGTTTTTTTAAGTTGGAGCAATGAAGTAGACTGAATAGGTGGGGCAAGATCCCACAGACCCAGGATGTTTAGTTCCAGCAGTTGTTGCTAGGATGTCAGCAGGGTTTGAAAGCTGCAGCACATCTCTCCCTGTTACACTCTCTCAGAATTTTCTCTTGATGTTTTGTCTCCTGAGCTGCCAGAATTGTATGGGAGACAATCCACTTTATTGACCTTGCCTTTGTTTATGGGTTGTTATTATATTGGAACAGTCAATTCATAATAGTTACTGTATCTATTATTTTGTTTCAATAGAGTTGCAGCTAAGTCAATTATCTTCTTTAGCTGTATTTTCACAACAGTGTATCAATAAATTGTGTTCTGTTTAACGTCAAGTAGTTGACCAACCAAATTGTATCTGTAATGCAACAACTTAAAAACTTAATTTAAAAACAGGGTCTAGACTATCATTGGAATATTTTGAGGGGTGTTTGGTCTGGTCCACAACAATGGGAAGCAAGGTGTCAGGATGTATAATTAATTATTCCAGTTCCAAAAGAGAGAGAAGCAGCATTGATCATGTTATTGATGTACCAGAGAAAGGGTCATGGTTTGGGCCTGTATAGGATCATTTCAATTGCCAGCTGACTTCAGTGTTGTGGGATTTTGGCACCTCTGTAATGTGGAACCCAGAATGTGCACTGATGTTTGGCAATTCAAAGGAAAGGTATGATGGTATTATAAACAGTCCAAAGAATGTTCTCTCAGCTAATTTTACTTATGGGGAGACTGTCTTCTGAGGAGAGATTGAGTAGTTGAGGCTTGCATTCATTGGAGTTGAGAAGATTGAGAGGAGACCTTATGGCAACATCCAAGACTCTTAGGCGACTTGATAAATTAGATGCAGAGAGTGTGTTTCTCCTTCTGGGAGAGGAGACCCCATGGCATTATCTCAGACTAAGAGTAACACACTTAATACACAAATGAGGAGGAATTTTGTTTCACAGAGGGTGGTATATCTGTTTTCTGTTTAATTCTCTTATTTTAATTTTGGACACATGATAGAGTTTTATGGAAGCTGTCAGCCTCCTCAGGTCTTCGTACGTTGTCCAGTTCAAATTTCAATATACCCCATTCCCCATCAATAACTCTCCCAATTTGAAAATGAGACCTGGCAGTCATTTGTAAAGGTAACAAATGTGAAGTCAGGATTTCACTTACCTCTGCGTATCCGACCCAGGGTCTAAGCTTTACAAAGGATATGGCTAATTTCTAATCGTGTAAGAAGCAGAAAGAGGTAAGGTATATTGCCCCTCATGCCTCCTCGACTATTTAATGAGATCACAGACTTATTTGATCTTGGCCTGAACTCAATTTTCCCTCTTGTTCCTTGTAGCCCTTCACTGCCCTAAAATCTAAAAACCTGATATGATTGGATTAAATGACCTAATCTTCATACTTCTTTGAGATAGCGAATTCCAAAGATCAATGCCTTTTGGAGATGAAATTCTTCCTGACTGGAAATCAATGGCATCTTACCCTGAAACTGTTCCCTTTGTACTCGTTTGCACAATGAAGAAAATCATCCTCTCAGCATCCACCAGTAAAACATGGTTGGAATCTTGCATATTTCAAACTTTCATTTTTCCAAAATGAAATAAATATAGGCCCAATCAGCTGATCATTTCCTCAAAATACAACCCTGTTATTCTGGGAACCTTCTAGCCACCGGTGAAGGAAGAATCCACCTTAAATAAGAAGACTAAACTATTGACAGTACTCTAGGTGTAGTCTTATTGACAATCTGTACAGGTGTAGCAAGACCTCCCACTTCAATCATCTCCTTGCAATAGTGCCAACATTCTATCTGTCTCCTGTATCTGCAAGCTAATTTTGGCTTTCATTTAAGAGGTCATCCAGATTCCCTCTATACCCTCCCTTTATTAAATTTCTACTCTTCCATTAAATTGGATGACCTCACATTTTCACACATTATATTCCATCTGCACATTTTTGTCTAGATATTTCATTAAAATATATCTCTTGGCAGATTTTGTATTCTTCTGACAACCTACCTTCTCATCTATCTTTCTCGTATTAGCAAATATGGTTGCAATAAACGCCATTCCTTCACATAAGTCATTAATACAGATTGCAAGCATTTGAGACCGTAGCACTGCTTCCTGCAACAACCTCCTTATTATAGTTTGCCAACAAAAAATTGACTTATTTACCTTGACATTATTTTGATTTTGAAACAAACGGAAATTGCTGGAGAAATGCAGCAGGTCCTGCAACAACTACAGAGTGAAAGCCTTGTTAATGTTTTGGGACCATTGATCTTTCTTCAGAACTGACAGTAGCTAGAAAAAGGTGATATATAGGCTGAACACAGGGGTCGGGGTAAAGGTGTCAGTCATAGGTGAAGACAGAACCCAGGTAGAGAGAAAGACAGTTAGACAGACAAAGGGATGGATAATGGTTAAGTCAGAGCAGAAGAAAAGCTGATAATGATGTCTATTAGCGGGTGAAAGTGGGTTGACTGTGTTGAAAGCAACCCATTTGATGACAGGGTCTGGGGTTTGGGGGTGGGCAAAAGTCACAGAAGATTGTGTTCAAGCCTGAAAATTATTGAACTTGATAATAGGTTTGGAAGATTTCTCAGTAACTCGGTTATTTCTCAGTAACTCGGAGACTCTAGCAATGCTCTTCCATATGAAAAGATGATATTTCTTGCAAACACGATTTTCCATTCATGAAACCATGTTGACTCTGCTTGACTGTACTGATTTTCTAAATGATCTGCCAGCACTTTCTTTCTCAAACAAGCAGAAAAAGGTTATTTAAATCTAAAATTGACATTGAATCTAATCACCGAACCATTTACCAAACTGAACATGGTAAAACAATTAGACATTGTTGACGCATTAAGGCTGCAAAACAAGTTCAGAAACTATTTATGTTTTCCAAAGCCATTAATGTGAGAGATCATTTGTATGAAATTCATTGTTTGCAATTTTCTGCCTGAAAACCACATTAGCTATCGAAGGTACAATAGAGGTCAGTTAGATCCAGGAACAAAGCCAGCTCCCCTGGCAAGTGATTGTTTAATCACTGGAGCCACTGATGGAAGTATAAAGGTTTAAACAGGTGAATGCCTGTGAGGATGATGTAAAAGATCATGCATGCGAGTGAGATAGCATCAGCATGTCTTCAGTAGAAATACCACACCACTGTAAAACCGTACTTAGTTCCTTAATATGCAATACAAATTAATATTAAAGCCCACTGAAGACTTGGTAATATTTCCTAGCTAGACTAACCAAACATGCACAATGCTTAATGCTATATCTCAGTGTGACACACTCAGCAGTGGTGACAATGCTACTTTGCATAATATGATGTCTATATTTCATTGATGAATGGAGAATTGTAGAAAGGGGATGCAAATATATACTGTTGCTGCCTGTTTGATGGAAAATTTTATTCCTAAGGTATAAAACAAGGCAAGGAACTTGGGAAATCTTGTACTAAATTAAGCAAAATTTTATAATGTATTAATGCACTTTTAAGACAGGTAAAATCAGCCTGAACTGAAATGTAAGAAACAAAAGGTTTATATAGCATCATTCATGACTTCAGAAAATTCCAAAACACCGCCTATGTGTAATCACTGTTGTAATGAAAGAAACATTGAAGCCAATTTATACACAGCAAGTCCCACAAAACAAAATGGGGTAATAACCAGGTAATGTTGTCTAGAGATGTTGACTTTAGATATAAATTATCATTGACAGATTCAAACTCACCAACCAATGAGCCTTATTGCCACATTTTCAAATTGCAGTACTGGCTCAAGGCCGAGTATACTAACTTAGACATTGCTACATATAGCACATAACGACTCAAGCTTCTGTGGGATTAGTTTGGTCAAAAATTTGCATTGCTTCCTGCTGAGAACAGGCAAAACAGAACAGCAAATCATTATCATACCCAATGTATGTTTCTGAGGTTACACAATTCTGAAGAAAAACTTAATTTACTTTGTAAAATAAAAATTGCCAAAATATCAAGTTTTATTTCTACAACATATCATTTTAAAATAGCAGAAAAGAAGTCTCATTTCAATTTCTTAGCTGATGGATTAGCATATGTTTTAATCTGAGAAGACAAAAATGCTGTAGAAATAATCTGAATATTTCCAGCAGTCTCCCCGAAGGCAATAGCTACAATAAACACACAGGGTTCCTACCCTGTTTGCAAGTGCAAGTAGCAAAAACTGAAAGGATTAATTAGGAAATCTCTTCTTCACTCCAGTGTGCCATTTACCACCTAACGTACTAACACTAATGAAGTGAGCAATTTGCATAAGTTGCATTTTAATCAACACAGGAACATTGTCAGGTTAGTCAAGAGTTCAACTCTTGGGAAATGTTAGATACCACACACAGAACAAATCACGCTACCCATTGTTATTGATCTTTTGTGATTGCAGCGCACTAAAACAACTCAACAAAAACGGAAAAATACACATTTCATTGGAGAATATAGATTAGAAAAGTAGACCAAATAAATGAAGCAAACTTCAAGCTGAGTTTTTGCAAAAATGCTGTTTCACAACAAAGGAACTCTTCAGCAACCAATTTCAGCATTACATAGTCCCAACGGATGTATAACATGATTATAGTCTGTTCCACCATCCAACAATATGCTTCAACCATTCTCTGTCAACCAATCCCAACTTCACCACTAAGACATTTTTACATCTTTCCATGCCATCCATTCTGTGTGCTAACTTATCTGATATTCTTACTTTATGCCAAATAAAGAACTTTGTCCTTTGAGGAACAACTTGACAATATCTCATTTAGGATAAATTTCAATTCAGGTGAAAACTCAATGTCCAATTCAGTCGACTGACTAGTGCCTCAGCATCATCCACACACAGTGCTTAACCTGATCCACTATCCTGATCTCCCATCCACTATTAACTTGTTCAACTATCTACTGATAATTCACTCTAACAGCCGAGTAGCAGGAATCAGACAAACATTTCTAGATTTGTTAGATTTAATTGTGCAAATGAATTTGCTGTACTATTTGCATATAAATGTCCATGAATGCCATTAGTCTTAACTCTATTTTGACAGGAAATATCACTCATCTTCTCATTGACCCTTTTTTTTGGCCATGTTTCAGTTTCATTAAAATGCTCATTTATTTTCTTGCTCACAACCTTGATTAAGAATATGCATGGAAAACAGTAAATGATTTTGAAATAATGTACTATACCTATCTAGTATTTACTACTTTTTGCAAACCTTTCACAGACTCTCCAAAATTATACCCAGTAAGAAATATTTCTTAGTTACTTTTTAAAGTTGTTAATTTAGTCTGAAATAGTTGTTAGAAAGTAAGTTGACTTTTTGTGATGCAGTTGGTTTGGAAAATCATTTACCTGAACACTTCTCTGTTATTGAATTTAAACTGAAGCTGTCAGTGAGTATGAAGAATTGGTAAAGATGAACTCACTGCCATAAAAATTATGATAGAGAATGATGGATGTAATTATCAATATAGAAATTTTCACATATTGATTTGAAATGAAACTGGGGGTCAGTTAAACAAAAGAAAAGGAATGCAAAAGGTGCATATTGTGTTAAAACTCGGCAGAATAACTAATTTTCTTCAGAAAAAAAAAGTAACTTAGTCTGCATGTGAGTCAAAACCACCCAGCAGAGTTATTTTGCTCTGCCCTCAGGACAAGGACAGTTCAATCTGCATGATCGTCCCAAGAATAAGCATACACCCTACCATGGCAAATAATTAACTCTATAGTTGCATAGGTACATGTGAAGTATTCATTGGCAGTGGCCAAGCATTCATGTCACTGGATTGGTCATTGAAAACATAGGCACCTCTAGTTGTCATTAAAATCTCATCTAGTTGACTAATCCTCTTTAGGGAAAGAAAGCTACCATCTTTACCTGTTCTGGACGATATGTGACCCCACATCCATAGTAATAAATTCTTCAATAATCATAACTTTTGTATTTTAGAAGTATAAAGAATTATTTCATATTCCATTTACTATTGCTTGTGTACCAGTGGTACAACTTAATAGCTTAAATTGTGAATTTTACAAACTTTAACCAGACTCAATGTAGGGAAACTCCCAACAGAAAGCAATTCCCACAACTATCCCTAACCTCACCATCCTTCCGTCCCTCTCTGGTGAACACTGATGTAAAGTACTCATTAAGGATCTCATTCATTTCCTCTTGCTCCACACACAAACTTCCTCCATTATCTTTGAGTAGTTCTATTCTTTCCCTCACTACCCTCTTGTTCCTAATATATGCATACAATTCTCCTTAACCCAGATAGCTAAGAACATTTCATAGTCCCTTTTAGCACTCCTTACTCCACATTTCAATTCCTTCATACTTTCTCTATATTCTTCAAGGACTTCATCTATTTTTAGTTACATAGACCTTAGGTTTTTTTTGACTAAACTGATAACTTCCCCTGTCGTCCAAGTTTTCCGAACCCTCCCATTCCTGCCCTTCATTTTCACAGGAACATGCCTGTCTTTTGCTCTATTCAACTGATCTTTAAAAGACTCCCAGCTGTCAGGTGTGGATTCACCCTCAAACAGTTGTTCTTAATCAACATTATCCAGTTCTTGCCTAATTTGGGTTTTAGTTGGCCTTCCCCCAATTTAGTACCTTTGTCTGAGGTCCACACTTGTCCTCCATCATAAGTCTTCAAAAATCTACGGAATTATAGTCACTATTCCCAAAAAGCACCCCCACTGAAACTTTGATCACCTGGCTAGGCTCATTTCCCAATATGACCCAGTATGACCCCTCACTTATTGGACTATCCATGTATTGTTTCCAAAACCTCTCTTGGACACACCTAACAAATTGTTCCCCATGGCACTAAGGGAGTCCCAGTCAATATGGGAGAAATTAAAATCAACTACCGCTTCAAACCTGTGATTTTCACATATTTCCAGAATCTGACGACATAGCTCTTTCTCTATCTCCCACTGGCAGCTGGGAGATCTGTAGTACAACCCCAGCATTGTGATTGAACCCTTCCTATTCCTGAGCTCTATCCATAATGCCTCACTGGAAAATTCCTCCATTGCTTCCTGCCTCAGCACAGCTGCAATATGCTCCCTAACCTATAACGCAAATCACCTACCTTTTTTGCTTCATCCTCTGTCTCGTGTAAAATATTAATATCCTGGAATGTTATGCTGCCAATTCTGTCCTTCTTTCAAACATGTCTCTGTGGTAGCAACATCCTAATTGCATGCATTAATCCAGGCTCTGAGTTCATCCATCTTACCTGTTGTTCTTCTTGCATAGAAGCATATAGAGTCCAAGCCTTCAGTTCCACTGAGCTCAACAACTTGTTCCTGACTGTCCTTCTTCTTTAGCTATGTTTACCTTAGTCTCAAGCTCTTCTCCACTCTCTATACTTACTGACCTGCTGCTCTGCTTCCCACCCATCTGTCACACTAGTTTAAACCCTCCCAAGTGACACTGCCAAACCTCCCTCTGAGGATATTGGTGTCCGTCCTGTTTAGGTGCAACCCATCTTTCTTGGACAGAGACCATTTTACAATAGAATGCTTGACAGTTATTTTGGGTAAATGAGAAAATGGAAGGGGACTATTTCAAGAATGATCATTTTCAATTTCTATTTATTTTCAAATGGAAGATATGCACAAATAAAAATTCCAGTATCCTAGAAGTTGTGCTGAAAACCCATTTTGACAAAATGCCAAAACATTCCTAGTTGCACAATTTTTAAAATTGTGTAAGTACCAGAACAAAAAAAAACATTTCTAAAAGTTGCACAGTGCTTTGGAACAATGATGCTTCAAGAACTCAATTCACTTCTGTCACATCCAGAGACAGGCGACAATGGGTGCTCCGTAGACAGTGTCTTCCAGTCTCCACCACTATATCAGTGAGATCCCGAGTGTCCAGATCCTTCTCCTGGTAGCTCATCTCATGAACACCCTCTGCTTATTACCTCGCAGGTCCCCACCCTACCTGTATACATGAGGTAGCACCTCAACATGAGGTGACCATACCAGGTGTAGACATGCATTATCTTCCCCTTTGAAACGAGGGTGGTCAAGCCCAGTTCCCACATTTCCCCCTTTCCATCCATACTTTACCACATTCTCCTTTAGAAATGCTCCATAAATGCCATAACCCCCTTCCTTCAATCATGTAGTCCCCAAAACCAAAGAACAGTCTGCCAAGTCGGCATCTCACAGCAGTGGCCTGCTTTGTCCTCCCCACAAACTCCCTTTCCTCCTAGTTACTGTGGACCAACTCAACAGACTAACCACGGTCCACCTCCTTGAGCAACCTAACCAGACAGGAAGTGCCCAGTTTCCTGACTGCATTTGTGTTAGTCAACCAAATTGATTAACCCTCTGGACTGATATCAAAGGCTGTCCTTGAATTTCTTTGCTGAGACCCACAACTTCGATGGCCCCTTCAGTGCGGGCAATTCTTCAAAGACTTTGAGCCACGGTAGATTGCTTGCTGCACATGCAGTGTGTTTTCCGTGTAAAATGGTGGCACATAGCATAGTGTGAATTTGATGCAGCAAATCAATTTCATGATGACAGTTGCTGGTGCCCCTTGCAATGCCAGTGTGTGCTTCCTAAGCACAACGCAGCTGAGCTGGTGAGGTGCTGTAACATTTGTGAGGGGGTTGGCTGGCGTTGGATTCCAACTTCGCTGGATGAGGAATGTGTGTGGCTAGTGTCACTGGATTGTGCCTTAATATGCTGTTTTATGCTGAGTAATCTGGAAAATCCTCACAGCCAATGACAATACTCTGACTCTTTTGTCAAGAATCCTCAACATCTAGCTTGTTCAGCATCTTTGATAAAGTGGCCAGCTGAATATTAATGAGGCAGGCTATGGCCTTTATAACATGTTTACCAGCCCTGATTACTCTTAATTGTTAACTCACCATTCCCTGGAAGAAACCTTCCCTGCCACTTCACAAATGCATTAAAAATGCAGAGAGTTGCTCCTTACTTCAAGGTAAGTCTCAATGGATTTCACATGTAATTTTGACACAAATCTTGACATAGTCAACATTGCTCAGAACTCTATGATTTCAGCCACTGTCTTCATGAATTTTCCAAAAACATGTGATAAGTTTCCTGAGAATACAATTGGAAGCAACATTCAGACATGGATGACTTAATTAAGCCAATGAAATAGAGACTTAGAATAAAGAGTCAGTCTTCGAATTGGTGGCAAGAGACCAACAGTATGATCTATACTAGCACCTGAGATTCACTCAATGTAGATAGATTCAGAAGAATCTTTAGATTATATATGACTCAGAGGCAGAGTATAGTTTTACATCTAAGTTTATAGAAGGTACTAAGTTACGAGGAAGTGCGCAAATGAGAATAAGAAATTTCAATCGTACATAGGCTTTATGAATTTTTCCACAAATGAAGCTCTTTGGAGGTCTTCCACTTTTAACCAGATATAGAAAAATAGACTGTTTGCTTGAAGTTGGCACTTAAGGTCCTGTGGAGGAACAAAGGGATTTGGATATCCATATGTACACTGAAAGTAAGTGCTCCGGTCAATGGTATTCAAAAACACTAAAGAAATATTGCTCTTTATCTCAGTGGAGTTTGAATACAATATGAGTAAATATAAAAATGAGGTTATAAAATTAGGTTTGCAATAAGAATTTTAATATGATTTTGCTTATTGTACATTAAAATGATAAGGTCACATAGTTTTCACTTCTTTGCTAGAAAAATCTGAAGATGTTCACTTACCACAGACAGTCCAGTCGTCAGTGTGAGCAGTGATTTGAAATTTAACACTAAAACAAAACTGACCATACGGTTGACAAATTTCCAAGAGTTCCAACACAATGCCAAATTAATATTCCTCAACTAGTACTGGAACAACCAATTGTACATTTTTTTAAAATGCATGGAACAAATCCAACTGATTTTTGAAAATCACAGAGAAAAATATCTTGCACTCTAAGTCACATACTCTTTTTTAAACAGGTTTACAATTTTGTTGCACATATACAGAGTACTGAGTATTGGATTTTTTTTTTACTTACTCGCCCAAAGTAACAAAAGATTTTTTCTGCATCACTTAAATTTTTGTTGCTCATTGCTAAATTTGCTGACAAGACAAAAACAGCGAAATAGGTTGTCAACAGGACAAATAAAAGAAAGTGAGGACTGCAACTGCTGGAGGTCAAAGTCAAAAAGTGTGATGCTGGAAAAAGCACAGTTGGTCAGGCAGCATCCAAGGAGCAGGAGAGTCAACATTTCGAGCTTAAGAGCTTATGCTCAAAATGTCAACACTCCTGCTGCTCGAATGCTGCCTGACCGGTTGTGCTTTTCCAACACCACATTTTTTGAAGAGGACAAATAGAGCCGACCAAGGAATATAGGGAAGGTCAAATGTTGAGGCAAATATCTGACTGATGGAGTATAATGTGAAAAATGTGAAACTGCCCATTTTGCCAAGAAGAATAAAAAATGATATGTTGCATAAATGGTGAAAATTCTGAGATGCAAAGGGATCCGGATATTCTAGTGCATAAATTACCAATAGTCAATATGGAAGTGCTGTAAGAGTATTTAGGGAAGCTGTCCAAATTGTATTGTTTGTGAGGGGAATTGAACACAGAAGTAGGAAAGTCATATCTCACTTAGACAGTGAATTGGCGAAGCCACATATGGTGTACTGTGTATAGTATTGATGGCCTTGTTTAAGGAAGTAAGTGAATATGTTTGAAATTATTCAGAGAGGATTTACAACTCTGATTGTTAAAATCAGCTGGCAATCTTCCAAGGACAGGTTAGGTTTGGATAGGTTGAATAGATAAAGCTTGGATCCACTGGAAATTTGAAGATTAAGAGGTGACTTTATGGAAACATGCAATATCCTAAGGGTCTTTGACAGGGTGTAAGTGAAAAGGCTGTCTATTCTTGTGGGTGAATCGAAAACCAGGGGTCACTATTTAAAAATAAGGGATCGGACATTTAAGGAAAATCTTTTCCTCATGGATATTTTTGAGACACGGGTAGGTTCTGGACAAGCAGAGAGGTGAAAGATCATTGGGAGTAGATGGGAATGACGAGTAATCAGGTCATCCATGATCTTATTGAATGGCAGAGCAAACTTGAGGAATCAAAATGGTCTTCCCAAGTTCCCACTAGATATGCTGCTTTTTCTCAATATTCAGCCTTCTGTTTGTTTGTCATTGACACAGACCTTCCTTTCCATCCTTGTTTGTTTTGCTTCCTTGTTACTATCCTTCTCCACATGTTTTCCTGACATTTTACTTATTTTTGTCATTTCAATATTCTTACTAATTTATTACTTTACAAATCCTGTTTGCCCTTTTTTTCAATTCAGTTGGCCTTGACCTTCCCCCTTCACATTATCTGCTGTATTCACAGAATTTGTCTCCTCAGCCATCTCTGTCTCCTAGGATTTCTCTTAAAACTTGTCCTTTTTGTTTCCCATTTGTTTTCTGTAAATTGCCAGTTTTATCCTTACTCATGTTATTTTAACTTTATAATGCTTATAAAGCAAGACATTATTTTCAAGTTTGGAAATAAAATGTCCTTTAAAAGATTTATAGCAAAGATGCATGAGATATTGACAAGCATGAACCTTTTAATATTCCTGTTGTTAGTTCCAAATTGTTTTTTTACTTCAAAATTACATTGTTACCTTCCAGTATACATCTTAGCAGTAATTGGATGAAAAGTCCTAGATCTTGGAATTTCTCTTGTGGATAGCTCAATTCAACATATTTTACATACGCATCAGAATCTGTGAGAAAATAGCAGCTTGTTTGCAAATCACTTTCACTGCATTGAAAAAAAAGATATGATTACTCTATCCCTAGAAATGACTTTTATGAGAAATTATGTCTAGGTTCAAACCCTGCCTGTCTCTTGATACAGGTGGAATTTGCAGCTGGACACCAGCATGAAAATATAGGATTATTTAGAAGCTTTGGTGACATGCAGGATGACATAAAGTGCCTGTGTTTAGGATCTTGGACACTGTGTGATGAAAGCAGATGCAGTTCTGTCTTACCAAAGAGAATTGCATCATTATCTAAAGAGGAAATCTTTAGATGGTTTTAGGGAAAAGACAGTGGAGTGACACAAGGTCAACTGCACTTATAGAGATTCAGCAGAGGCATGATGGACTGAACACAACAGAACTGTTCTTCTGGGGTGTTTCGATTGTATGATTCAATGCTGTTGGCACCAATTAGGTCATCAATATGCTGCACTCTCAGCAGTATGACAGACAAATAACTACTTGATTACTAAGGTATTGATTGCCCAAACTAATCAGAATGGAAACATTTATTCAACACTAATCAATAAGAAAGAAAGTGTCCAATCAATATTGCAATCATGTCTCGCCACCCTAAGGTAGCAAGGAATGCTTTCGAGACCATCTGACTTAAAAGCTTAGTTATTTGAAATGAAAATGCAAAAACAATAAATGACAATGCAGCTTAATTAATACGTTTGAATTGTATAGAAATATCCCTTAGACATTTTCCTCTCTCAAGCAACTATATTGTTTCGGGTCAACTGCTGCAGAAAGAGAAACATGTAACCTGAACAGCGCTGCAGGAGACTTTTTAGATCAGTGTCTACAGATCAACCACTTTTAGTTACTTTAAACAAACACCTTCCTTGATGGTCAGAAATATTGTTGGGTCATTTACAATTCAGCACCATTAATCTTCACTCACTGCACCTCTGACAAAGAAACAGCCTACACAACTTTTATCAACTAATTTGATGCCACACAGCACAATGTCTATTCCCAAGTTTTTTTCTTCCCTGTCATTAACATGGATAATGAATTTCCAGCATTTACTGCCTGGCCATGAGATCTTTCCAACCCCATCAACCATGTCTGTCAGACTAGAGGATCAGCAATTGGTGAATGAAGAGTGCAAGGGTGCCCAGAGCAGATGAGGTGCCAACTTGATGAAGCTACCGGACAGACATGCTTGCATGCTAAACAGCATAACAGTAATGGGCAGAGCTAATAAACTTCAAAAGCAATGGTTCAGATTCAATCTTAGTAGATGAGTGTGATGGGGGGAGGTTGGAGAGTGGATGCTGGGCCATGAGGTTGTAGTTTGTATTGGAATACAATTCAGTTGGTGCTGATGGCTCACAGCACCTCAGGAATACCAAGTCTTGAGTTGTTAGATCTGTTTGAAGTCTGTCCCATTTAGCACAGCCATAGTGGCATGCAAAATGACAGAAGCTATCCTCAATGTTAAGATGAGATTTCATCTCCATATGGACTATGTAGTGGTCACTCTTACCAATATTATCATGGACAGATGCATCTCTGGCAGGCAGTTTGGTGAGAATGAGGTCAAGTATGTTTTTCTCTCTCATTGGTTTCTTCATAAATGCTGCAGACCCAGTCCAGCAGCTATTTAATGCATAACCAGTTGGGTCAATAGTGGTGCTGCTGAGTGAGCATTGGCAGTGGATCTTAAACTTCTTGACCCAGAGAACATTATGTACTCTTGCCGCCCTTAGTATTTCCTCCAAGAGGCATGCAATACGTATAAGTACAGATTCATCAGCTGAGGGTGTACATATTAACCAGCAGCATTCCTTTACCCACATTTGAGCTGATGTCATGAGAATTCAAGGGGTCCTGAGTCAAAATTTAGGATCCTAGAGAAACCTCTTCCTGATTATAAACCACAATGCCAGTACCTCCCTTGTCCTGTCATGCCAATGGGATAGGGATGGTGATGATATTATCTGGAATGTTATCTGTGAAGTATGATTCGATGAGTAGGACTACATCAGACTGTTGCTTTATTAGTTGGTGAGATAACTTTCTCTATTTTGGCACTAGCCCCTCAATGTTATAAAGGAGAATCTTGCAGGGTCAATAGGTAGAGTTTGTCAATCATATTTCAAGTTTTATCCCTTTAAGACTTTTTAAACTGTTAGTTACAAATGAGTGCCAGGCCATTTCAAAGATTAACTAAGAGTCCACCACAATGCAGGGTTGCTAATGGAACACCAACTACTCTATTTTCCCATGTGTAAGTCACACCAGCTAAGGACAAAAGATTTCATTCCCAATAGGCATTAATGAACCAGGTGGATTTTTACAACCATTGACAATGGTTTCATGGTCATCACTAAAGTTCTCATTCCAGATGTTTTTTTCCAAAATTCAAATTTCAACCACAAGTCATAGTGGGATTTGATCGAAGGTTTTTAAAACATTACCTGGATCTTTGGATGACCAGTCCAGCAGAAATACCACTGTGCCATTTCCTCCCCTTACATGTGTATCAAAATTATGAGTTGATTGAGCACCATATACACAATTACAGACAGTCCCAGCATTGCAAGGAGTCTTACAACACAGAGACAGGCCCTTTGGCCAGACTAGTCCATGCCGACGCAATTGTCCATCCATACTAGCCCCATTTCCCTGCACTGGGCCCATATTCTTCTAATTCTTTCCTAACCATGTATTTGTCCAAATGCCTTTTTAAATGTTGTTAATGTACCTGCCTCAACCACTTCTGCTGGTAGCACATTCAATATGCATACCACCCTCTGTGAAAAAAGTTGCCCTTCAGGTTCCCTTTTATTCTTTCCCCTTGAGCCTTAAACTGATGCCCCCAGTCCTCGATTCCCCAACCCTGGGAAAAAGACTGCGTGCATTCACCCTACCCATGCCTCTCATGATCTTATACACCTCCAAAAGGATCCCCCCTCAGTCGCCTACACTCTAAACTCTACACTTTTACACTCCAACCTCTCCCTGTAACTCGGACCATTGAGTGCAGGAAACATCCTTTAAAATTTCTTTTGCATTCTTTTCAGTTTAACAACATCCTTCCTCTAACAAGATGACCAAAATTGAACCCAATATTCCAAGTGCGACCTCACCAAAGTCCTGTACAACTGCAACGTAACTTCCCAACTTCTGTACTCAATGCCCTGACAGATAAAGGCCAGTGTGCCAAAAGCCTTCTTCACTGCCCTACCTACCTGTGACTCCACTTTCAGAGAACTGTGAACCTGAACTCCAAAGTCCCTCTGTTCCACTACACTCCTTAAGGCACTTCCACTCACCATAAAATTCCTACCTTGATTTGACTTTCCAAAATGCAAGACCTCACACTTATCTATATTAAACTCCATATGCAATGTCTCGGCCAACTTCCCCAGTTGATCAAGGTCCTGCTGCAATTTCTCATAACCTTCTCAATGTCCACGATACTGCCCATTTTAGTGTCATCGGCAAAATTACTAATCATGCCTTGTACATTCTTATCCAAATCATTGATGTAAATAACAAATAGTAATGGGCCCAGCACTGACCCTTGAGGCACTCCACTGGTCACGGGCCTCCAGTCCAACAAGACTCCTTCCACTATTACCCTCTGCTTTCTCCCAACAAGCCAAGTTTGTGTCCAATTTGCCAGCTCGTCCTGGGTTCTATGCGATGTAACCTTCCAGAGCAGCCTACCATTTGGAATCTTACCAAAGGCCTTATTGAAAACCATATAGACTACATCTACTGCCCTCCCCTCATCACCCTTCCCATTCACTTCATTAAAAAAATGTAACAAAGTTGTGAGGCATGATCTCCCACTCACAAAACCACACTAATGACTCTCATCAAAACCTGACTTTCTAAATGTGCGTATATTTTATCCTTCAGATTTTTCTCAAGTAACTTACTTACGACAGATATTAAATTTACTGGTCTATACTTCCCAGGCCTTTCTTTGCAGCCCTTCTTGAATAATGGCACAACATTCACTACCCTCCAGTCTTCCAGGACCTCACCTGTGGCTAACAGTAATGCAAAAATCTCAGCCAATATTTTTTGTATGCTCTGAGGATTTCCTTCATCCTAGCTGCCTATACCTGAGCTACATCTCCTTCTTTTTTCTGATCAAAGCCTCAATATCACCCGTCATCCAGGGTTCCATATTCCTGCCCACCTTGCCCTTTACCCTCACAGGAATATATAGATCTTGAACTCTACTTATCTCACTTTTAAAATCCTCTGACTTGCCAGAGGTTACCTTTGCCTCCAAACAAACTGCTCCTGTCTAATTCCATCAATATTCACCTTGCCCTACTTTAGAACTTGAACCTGTGGACCAGTTTTACCCCTCTCCATAACCATCTTAAAATTAATAGAACTATGGTCACTAGTCCCCAAGTGCTCCCCCACTGTCACCTCCATCGTCTGTCCTGTCCTATTACCCAAGAGTAGGTCAAGAGGATCCATTCTGAAGTCCAGTTGCAATTCAAATTTTACACAAGTCAGAACACAATACAGAACACAATGAAAAGAAGCTAATCATCATTATGGGAAATGTTCATGTGTCAGGTATTTATAATTATAAGTATCTATAGTATTGCATTCATAAATACAAGTGTTCATAAGTCACACTTTCATAAATCAGGGACCCCTGATTAGCACTGGACACCTCTGATTGGGCTAAACAATAGGACAAAAAAAGTCCATCTTTCCATTGTTCTTATTCCAGAAGTGACCAATCTTGTGACAATGTTGGTGGAAGTCTGGACAATTTCATTTTACTTCACAAACATGAAGTTTTGGAAACACGTGATGAGATAAAATAATAAGTTACTCAGGATTTTGTGTTGATGTTGTCACATGTGATGTATGTTGTTTAGATGAGACATCTGTTTCCTTTGGGCCAGTGTTTTTTTTTGTTTTAATAGTCAATATTCTCTTTAGAATGGCACTGTTGTTCCTGTATGAAACTTCCTGAACAGTTGTCTAGATTCTGGATCTACTTATAGAAGCAGTTATTTATACATACTGTTGGACATTGATATCTACTATTGAAGCATGATCTCACCAGTGTCCCATTTGAACTTGAAGTGAAATAGCAATCAAAACTGCTAATAGTTTTTCAAATGTAATTTGTTTCTCATCAGTTTGTTGCCTGTGTAACACTGTAACAGCTGTCCTTCCCATCTAGTAGATAAATGTTCTAACTTGTTCTGCATTTGAATTGGTGTCCAATGACTTGGAAAAAAAATATTATGAGGACCTTGAGCTCCCAGTACCACCCTCATGTTGTTGCCCTTTGGTATTCTTAGTTTGTTACAGTGCACTGAATTTTAAAGTGGAATGGCACTGACCTTGTTAATGGTGCCTTTAGCATAAAGTGTGAATTTTCTTTACCAATAGGGCATCTTAATTGAAATGAAACTGTACCTTTTTCAAAGGTGGCTGAAGGATTCTCCAAAGAGTTGTGGACACAGTTTGCTCAAAATGGTTTTACTTAATATTGGAAATTACTGTAACTCTGCCTATATTGTCATATTTATACTCAGTGACGTGCAGTTCTATGATATTATTATAAGATTGTTCCAGGGTTCTGAAGCCCCTACACAATATATACTAATTAGCAGAACAGCATTAAGACTTGGGCATAGTTACATCACATAACTGCTGAACAGTAGTCATTCCACAAGTAAGTTCCTATGTCACAGGGAAGGAAAGGAATAGAATAAAATCCCTACAGTTTGGAAACAAGCCATTTGGCCTAACAAGTCCACATTGACCCTCCGAAGGGTAACCCACTCAGACCCATTCCCCAACCCTATTATCCTATATTTACCCATGACTAATGCTCCTAACCTACACATCCTTGAACACAATGGGCAATTTAGCAAGGCCAATTCATCTAATCTGCACAGCTTTGGACTGTGGGAGGAAACTGGAGCCCCTGGAGGAAACCCACGCAGACATGGGGAGAATGTGCAGACTCCCCACAAACAGTTGGCCTTGGCTGGAATCGAATTCAAGTCCCTGGCGCTGTGAGGCAGCAGTGCTAACCACTGAGCCACTGCGTTGCCCCAACTAAAGTACCCTAAATTGGCATGGGGTTATATGAGAGGTGATTGGGAGTGGGTAGGAATTTGAGCTGGCAAGGAGAAGCAAGATAATGGAAACAAACTACTCCAAGTTTCCCTCAAGAAACACATCATCTGAGCTCTATTGTCATGTCATTGTTCAATTAATATTCTGTAATTCACTGTCCATTATATGGAAAATCAAAATAAGAAATGCAGCAATGTTTCAATTCAAAAGGCGTATTATCACCTTATTTGGATAATTAAAGAATGGCTTGTAATGTATTACAAAAGAGTTAACCATATTGACTGTTATAATCACTGAAAACCATGAGCTGGCATGGAGGAGGAATAGAGATTGTGTGCTTGTCAGGAGGAGCGGGGGGGGCAAGATGTGAGAGTGGAGAGGAATAGGGAGCTATTTCTCTTTTTGTCATATGCTTTCATAACTCGAATATATAGTGGGCCTTTCAACAAGGCTGCTCCAGCATATAGTAACCACTGAATCTAAACTCTTTCCAGTCTTTTCAGGCATGACTCCAGTTGGCATTTCTGCCCCTGTCACTCACTGCACTCCTTCCCATCTCCACCACAACCACCACTATGACCACATTAAAAGTCAAAGCCCTGGGGCATGTTCTTCTAAGTTGAATTTATGGAATGGGTAATTTATTTAGGATTAAAATGTACATAAATGGGAAGATTCTTGTCAAAATCCATTCTCATCTGCTGTTTCAATGTTGCCAGCATCGGTTTCTCACAACCACTCTTTGTGCTATTATTAAACTATAGATGTGTCATGGAGAGCATTAAATGTATCACTTAGCTGCAAAAGCAATAGCCTGAGTCATCCTGTTACATCCTGTTTCCACAAGATCATGGCAGATAGTCACTTAAAATCACTGACTACAAACTATTCTGTAGTTACAGGATGTTACTGTAGTTATTAGAAATCTGGCCTCGAATAATGCCAAAACTAAATTGTTCATTCAACAAATTAAATCTACATTCTCCTGAAACAATGGTTTCAATATTAACACCCTCTTCACTATCCAAAAGCAGATAGAAAGAAAAGGGATGGGATGTGGTGGGAAAGTTAGATAATTAAAAAAGACAAAAATATGTCTCCAGGTAAATTTTATTCACTTTTTCTCACCTATACACTTTATTTTTACATAGAGTCATAGAGATGTACAGCACAGAAACAGACCCCTTGGTCCAACTTGTCCATGCCAACCAGATATCCCAACCCAATCTAATCCCACCTGCCAGCACCTGGCCCATATCCCTCCAAACCCTTCCTATTCAATTACCCATCCAGATGCCTTTTAAATGTTGCAATTGTACTAGCCTCTACCACTTCCTTTGGCAGCTCATTCTATACAACTATGTTTTCACCCTCTGCATGAAAAAGTTGTCCCTTAGGTCTCCTTTATATCTTTCCCCTTTCACCCTAAACCTATGTCCTCTAGTTCTGGGCTCCCCACCCCAGGGGAAAGACTTTGTCTATTTATTCTATCCATGCTCCTCATGATTTTAAAAACCTATATAAGGTCACCCCTCAGCCTCTGACGCTCCAGAGAAAACAGCCCCGGCATATTCAACCTCTCCCTCTAGCTCAAATCCTCTAACCCTGGCAACATCCTTGCAAACCTTTCATGAACCCATTCAAACTTCACAATATCTTTCCAATAGGAAGGAGACCAGAATTGCACACAATATTCCAACTGTGGCCTAACCAATGTCTTCTACAGCCACAACATGACCTCCCAACTCCTGTACTCAATACTCTAACCAATAAAGGAAAGCATACCAAACGCCATCTTCACTATCCTATCTACCTGCGAATCCACTTTCAAGGAGCTATGAACCTACATGATTGTATCATGAGCAAAAGCTTGGCTATCTGGCAGAAAGGAGACAGTGGTGATAAAAGGGTCTTTCTCAGGATGGCAGCCTGTTAGGACCAGAACTTTTCACATTATACATTAATGATCTAGATTAGTTTCCCTACAGTATGGAAACAGGCCCTTTGGCCCAACAAGTCCACACCGATCCTCCGAAGAGCAACCCACCCACACCCGTTCCCCCACCCTGCATTTACCCCTTACTAATGCATCTAACACTATGGGCAATTTAGCATGGCAAATTCACCTGACCTGCACATCTTTGGACTGTGAAAGAAAACCGGAGCATCTGGTGGAAACCCACACAGACACGGGGAGAATATGCAAACTCCACACAGACAGTTACCCGAGGCAGGAATTGAACCCAGGTGCCTGGTGCTGTGAGGCAGCAGTGCTAACCACCGAGCCACCGTGCCACCCCCAAAAAGATGAAGAAACTGGGGTCATTTTGGCTAAGTTTGCAAATGGTACAAAGATAGATAGAGAGACAGGTAGCACTGAGGAGGTGAGGAAGTTGCAGAAGGATAGGAGAGTAAGCAAAGAAATGGCAGATGGAATACAACATGGGAAAGTGTGAGGTCATGCACGTTAGTGGGAAGAATAGAGGCATGGAGTATTTTCCAAATGGGGAAAAAATTCAGAACTCTAAAGTGCAAAGAGACTTGGGAGTTCTAATTCAGGATTATCTCAAGGTAAAATTACAGGTTGAGTCAGTAGTTAGGAAGGAAAATACAATGATGGCATTTATTTTGATAGGATTTATGTTTAAAAGCAGGCAGGGATGTACTTCAGAGGTGCTATAAGGCTCTGGTCAGACCACATTTGGAGTATTGTCTGCAGTTTTGGGCCTCATATCTCAGCAAGGATGTACTGGCATTGGAGCATGTTCAGAAGAGATTCACGAGAATGTCCCAGGTATGAAAAGCTTAACATATGAGGAATGTTTGAGGATTCTGGATCTATATTCGATGGAATTTAGAAGGATGACAGTGGATCTAGTTGAAACTTACAGAATAATGAATGGCCTGGACAGATGTTGGAAGATGTTTCCATTGATAGGAGAGACTACCACCTGTTAGAGTAAAGGGAAGCTCTTTTAGAACAGAGATAAGAAGAAACTTCTTCAGCCAGAAAGTGATGAATTCACTGTCACTAAGGCTCTGGAGGCCAGGTCATTGAGTATATTGAAGATGGAGGTAGAGAGGTTCTTGAGTATCAAAGGTATTAAGGGTAGGGAGAAAGCAGGAAAATGGTGTCGAGAAAGTTATCTGCCATGGCTGAATGTTGGAGCAGACTTGATGGGCTGAATGGCCTAATTTCTGCTCCTATGTCTTATAGTCTAATGGTGTATAGGCTTCTTCTGACAGAAACCTACAAAGCTGGGGACAGGCCCTTCCACATGAGGCCAGGTTGCTGAGGACTAGCCCCACCAAACCGGAAATGCTTCTTTTGGGATCAATTGAATTATACATTTTCTGTGCATTTAAAACTCTTTGAGTCTATGTTATAAGTGCTCGGTTCTTCATTTCTTTTGCTTAATAAACTTGCATTTAATTGTAAACTATAATCTGTAAACAGTAAACCAATAGAAAATAAACAATGTTCCATTAAGTCAATTGTCAATCTTGGATCTGATTTGTCCAGTAACATAGCAATATAGAAATACTAAAATAAAATGTATTTATGTAGATTTATAATCCAAATGTATTTCTAGAAATCTGCTCACATGGGTGGGGAACTTGAACATCCATCATCAAGAGTAGCACCCCGACTGATCAAGCTAGTCAAGTTTGAAATAGTCTGGCTGAGACTGGATCTGCAGCAAGTCATCAGGGAATCAACAGGAGGGTGGTGGTGGTGATGCTGCAGGATTGGGGCAGGTAGGTGGGAGGAATATACCCAACCGTGTCAGTAGGGTTCCTGTCGCAACGTTGAGGATACACTCCATTGCATCTTGTGCAACCCTACTCAACTCAAAACTGGTCATTTATGAGGCTTTGGGGTCATCAGCAGCAGCAGCAGAATTATATTCAACCACAATCTGGAGCTTCATGTCCCAGCATATCCTTCAATTGGTTACCATCAAGCCAGAGGACAAACTCTGATTCAATGAAAAGCATATGAGGGAACTCATGGAACATCATCAGGCTAAAGTAAAAATGAAGTATCAATCTAGTTAAGTCACAAATGCAGGATTGATTGCAGTTCAAATACCAGAAGATGCAGGCTAAAAGCAGAGCTCAGTGATCTCACAATCAACAGATAAGATCTAACCTCCACAGTCTTGCAACATCTAGCCATGAAAAACAGTGGACAATGAAATAATTCATAGGAGAATTGTCCATAAAAATACCATCAGACCTGAGAGGGGACTAAACACATCAAAGAAAAGGAGAATGCTTAAATTCATAACAACTTTCAGCCAGAAGCTTCAAATTAATAATCCATCTTGGCCTCTTTCTGAGGTCCCCACCATTACTGATGCCAGTTTTCAGTGAATACAATTCATTCAACATGAATTTGTTTTAAAAAGGCCGAAGGCACTGAATACAGTTGAATATGGACTTTTCCTTTCAGAGACTTCACCTTTAAGGATTCAACCTGCTGTTCAAGTGAAAGCAGTTGCTTGCTTGCACATCTATTCTAAAACTTATAACATGCTTTGCTGTTGTTAACAAATCAAGCCACAAATCAAGCAATCAGTATGTGATGAGTGATTGATTTTTACACTAACGTCCTTAACGTTACTTCGTCCAAGTGATGGGCATTGATCTTCAAAAGTTCTAAAGCAGGCAACAGTGTGAAAGATCCACAAAAAAACACAAAGAATTCTTCAGAGCACAAAGCATCATTGTTATGAAATGCACCTTCAAGAAAATAGCAGGCATACAGCATAGTCACCCGCAAAGAATTAATGTTTAAATTGAATACTGGACTCAATAGCTCCAGAGCTCAAATAAAGCATGAAGGAAGCTGTTTTCAAAGGGGAAACAAACCATATAGATCAGTGAAACAACTTGGAGGCTGGAAAACCTTTACTCAACGCAGGATTTTACAAACTTCATTCATGGGAGATGGGCTTCACTAGTTGGGCCAGTATTTGGTGCCTTGAAGGAAGTGGCAGTGAGCTGTCTTCTTGAAACGTTACAGTCTCTGTGATGTAGGCAGACTCACAATGCTATTAGAGAGCAAGCTCCAGGATATTGACCCAAAGAAACTGAAGAAACAGTGATATGTTTCCAAATAAGGATGGTTAGGGCTTGCAGAGTAATTTGCGGGTGATTGTGACTGTTCCCATATATCTGCTGCCTTGTCCTTCTCAAAAGTCATGGCCGTGGGTCCAGAAGTTGTTGTCTAAGGAACCTTGCTGAATTTCATATATCTTGTGGATGGTTGACACCGATGCTAACATGCAACAATGGTAGAGGGAGTGAATATTTGTGGGTGTGGTGGCAATCAAGGGATGCTTTGTCCTGAATGGTGTCAAGCTCCTTGAGTTGTTGTTGGGTGTAATCTAGGCAAGTGGGAAGTATTTCATCACTGATTAGGACCTCGTAGATGGTAGACAGGTTTTGGGAAGTCAGAAGTGAGTTACACAGCCTCCCATTCACTCTCAAAGCCACAATATTTTTATGACTAGTCTAGCTCAATTTCTGATCAATGATAACTCCCAAGATATTAATTATGAGGGACTCTGTGATGGTAACGCCATTGAACATCTTGAAGCAATGGTTAGATTCTCTGTTATTCATGATGGTCATTGTCTGGAACTTGCATGACACAAATATTATTTGCTATTTGTCAGCCCAAGACTAGATATTGTCCAGGTCTTGCTGCAATTGGAAACAGACTGCTTCAGTATCTGAGGTGCTGACCAATGTGCAATCATTAGCTAATGTCGTCACTTCTGACCTTATAGAGTCAGAGTCATACAGCATGGAAACAGACCATTCAATCCAACCAGTCCATGCCAAACATTATCCCAAACTAAACTAGTCCCACCTGCCTGCTCCTGGCCAATATTCTGCCAAGCCTTTCCTAATTATGTATCTATCCAATTGTCTTTTTAACGTTGTAATTATACTCAAATCCATCACCTCCTCAGGAAGTTCATTCCACACGCCAACCACATCATGTGTAAAAGATTTGCCTCGTGTCTTTTTAAAATTTCTCTCCTCTCATCTTAAAAATGTGCCCCCTATTCTTGAAATCCCCCACCCTAGGGATAAGACAACTACCATTAACTCTATCTATACCTCTTATTATTTCATAAACTTCTGTCAGATTGCCTCTCAACCTTCTATTCCTCAGCAAAAGAAAAGTCTCAGCCTATCTAGCCTTTTTTTTATAACGCAAGCCTTCAATACCTGGCAACATCCTGGTAAGTCTCTTCTGAACTCTCTCCACCTTGGTAATAGCCTTCCTATAACTGGACATAGTATTCCAGAAGAGGCCTCACCAATGTGGGTAGGTCACTGATGAAGTAGCTGAATCTAGTTTGGTCTAGGTTACTACCTTAAACATTCACTCACTCTACCACATATGGACAGTGGTGTAATGAATACCTTCTACAATATTCACTGCTGTAAATTAGCATAGCTCTTTCAACATCATCTTCTAACCCAGAACCATTACTACCAAGAAGAACAAGGGCAGCAGATAAATGGGTCATCACCTTTGGCAGGTTCCCTTGCAAACTGCACACCATTCTAACTGAGAATTATATCATCATTACTTCACGGTCACTGAGTTAAAATCTTGCAGCTGTCTTCCCAACTCTCCATCCTCTTTCATTGTGCATCCTTACCACCACCCACTACCAAACCTCACACAAGCCTCAGGACTGCAGTGGTTCAAGAAGGAAACACTTTCATGGGCAGTTAAGATGGTCAATAAGTGGCCAGACATGCCGCATATCCAATGGATGAAAAATACTAAAGTAGCCAGGCACTTCCTAGATTTAAAAATCTAAGTATGTATGCACAGAAAATGTATTTGGTATTAAGTTTTAATCATAATTTTCTCTGTGTCCTCCTACTAATATATTGAATTAAACTAAAGAATTGAAAATATATCACAGTTCTTCTAATAATTATATAGATGTGACACATAGATATCCTTCAAACTACTATAGAACCCCACAGAGTGTCTATGTACTTGTGAATGTGTGCCTGTGTGTGTGTGTGTGTGTGTGTGCACGCATGTGTCGAGCAGCTTTCCATCTCATTAGACAATTGTCTGTCCCATGGTAGTCAACTGTGTTCAGCCTTTTTTTCTCTACACAGCAAAGCTGAGGTTTGAGCTCCACTAATTCATAAGGCAGTGAAATACAGATCATTCCTCTATAATATGTGTTTTCTCAACACAAATTTGCTGTAACATGATTGAGGAATTGGGGACGTTTCTAAAGCGCAAGTATTGAAAACGTGTGTTGGCTGTAAAGTGATAACATCATCTGCACTTTAAACTCTGCTTGCAAGTGCCCTTTTTCTATAACACAGGGTGACATAAGAACTGATATTTTCCATCCTTCTTTCGTGTTCGGTCCTGCAAGAGGTTCTCAGATAGTGGCATAATATAGCAAGAACTACTTTAATACAAATTTGTATATCTATATTGTGACTGTTTTAGAAACACATTACATAAAAGATGGTTGCTATATCATGCAACTGGACTAAGTAATAATTTTCCAGAAACTTCTCAACCAATCAATGCCCTGATACCTCCTGTAGGTCTGAAATATCCATTTATTGTATTATAATTTACTGCAGAGATGATCATTTCCAAGGAAAATGTCTACACAATGGAATTGCAACTTACATATCCTGCAAAAAGATATATTTGGAGTAGGCCACAGTTGGTAATCTGTACTACAGGTCGTTCTGCTATAACACACGTTTCGTTAATTCAAATTCGTTGTAATTTTTCAATTGACAAATTGGGAAACATTTCTAAAGCGCAAACTTTTAAAACATGTTGTGGCTCTAACATGAGTACATCGCCAACACTTTAACTGCTGTTTCTAAAGCGCAATATTTCTGTAAAGCGGGTTTGCATAAGAACACAACTATTGTACTGTAGAAGAACTCCCCTGTACACTCAAAGATAGTTACTTTTCTACTCCTTCAAGGAGGCTATGTAACATGATTCTGGTACACAACTGCCTTTTATTAAATCATAAAATTTTCAATAGTAGTCAGCTAAGGGTTTAATGTTGCTTTTTACAACAGCTATTGACTAAATCATAATCACTTAAATTCGGGATACAAAAAAAGAAATCTAGTCTGTAAAAACTAACCAAAAACCCATGTCCTCTTAACAAGTAAAATATTATTTCATCAAGTTGGTGAAGCAGAAGTTACATTTTAGCAAAACTTCTTCAGAAGAATTTTGATTAAAGAGAAGCAACAATCTGTAGCAGCTCAATTCCAGACTGCTAACTCCAGTTTTAGACTTTTACATTCCACCCTAAGAGCAAGTACATCATTAAGTTTGTATTTTTTGACCATTTCTTTCTGTATGTAAACTGTTATTTTTTTTTCCCTTTTCCAATTCTCTCTCTCTCCATCTGTGCCGAGATTCAAAAGCAATCACCATGTCTAAAGGTGTGTGAAGTAAATCTTACTTCTGGTTTAATGTTACCATGTTGATGTGACCCTTGCAAAGGCCATGTCCATTAAAAGAGACATTGGGGAATTGTTGCCCTATTGTTTAAAAAAAATGATAGTTTGTTCATTGAGAGGTAATGAGAATAAGGAGAGAGCTTTGTTTTAAACTCTCAATCTGTCCCCACTAGATAACCTGCAGTTTTTGTTGTCTCTCTGATGCTTGACCGATTCCATGGATTGTGGCTCATGCAAGGTTATTGCGTACTGATGGACTTGCAATGGCTGATCCAGCCATTGTCTATGATGTAGAATATCTTTGATGTCCTGACTGATTGATTAACCTTGCACTACACTCCAGCACAACTGACCCTACAGATGAAATTGGTGAAGCATTATATGTCAAAAGCTTTTCATTCACAGATTTTGCCATGACCCCCCAAATTCATGGGAATATTTTTTGTTTAGAATTTGCAGTGGGAGTAGATTGATACGTCTCAATCTTAGTAATTAATGAAGTGTTAACTAAGCACAGATATTTTGAGTTTTTCTAAAGCTTTAGAAAGTTTGATGACCTTGATATTCTCCACAGGAGTGACATTGCAAAACATATTTTCATCACTCCTTGTCTTATCCTGTACATTGTCAGAGTCTGGTTTATTGATTGCTTCATGTATGCACCTCTGGAGGGCACTGAGATGGTCTTTCTTATAGTTGGAAAATATTGTTTGCACAGCTCCTCGGGGTCAGTGCATGGCTCTTCATAGCTAAATCAGCATTTGCTCCAGTGCACTGCCCCGCCAGTGGCCTTTCTTTTGCCACATGCCTTACAATATTGATGTAAAACTGTCATCATTTTGATGCAGGCAGAAGGTCATACCGAGCAACTGTTTTGCTATATTTGGGTGTTCTAGCTGTTCAGTCATCATGTGGTGTAAGTAAATAGGAACAGAAATAGGCTATTCAGCCTCCCCAGCCTGCTCTGCCATTCTAGATCTTGGTTAATCATTTATCTCAATGTGAAATTCCCAGGTTTTCCCCATTTCCCTTGATGCCATTAGGCAATTAGAAATCTACCAACCTGTTTTGATCTTACTTAATGACCAAACTTTAACTGACTTCTACAATAGAGAATTCCAAGGATTCAACATGCTCTGAGTTCTTCAGTATATCCTAATCTCTCATCATTTAGTACCTTTTATTCAGTCACTGTTGGCTGGTTCTAGCTCCCACAGCCAGGGAAACATCTTTCGATATCCATTCTGTCTATACCTCTAAGAATTTTGTAAGTTTCTATGGGTTACCTCTCAATCTTCATAATTTCACAAATACTAGTTTTGACTAATTGAATTTATTTCTGTTCCACAGTCTCAGTAAACCCTTGGAATTTAATTATTTGGGGACATCTTGTGTCATCATCTGTGCAGACAGACCCATATCCTTTTCTCTATTTTCTTTTATAAATCCTCTGGTTTTGCTTGCGATAAACCAAAATTCCTCTTATTTTAAATCGCTTCCTTTCTACATTCTTATGTCAAAATAATCTACATTTATCTGCAAATCATTTTTATGATTCTTGTTATTTCACATTCAAGTTTCAGTGTCCTTTTCTTTATCGATATATTAGTTCTTGTTTGTTGTATTCTAAAACTCTCTCAATCCTCACGCTCACAACCTTATCTGGAAACATTTGAAGCATTCTCCTCTGATTGAATACTATTTTAAATTTCCCTTATAAACCACCATGCTGTTGTTCTTCCTGTTGGATATTTTTGTCTTAAAATAAGTTTCTTAAAAAAAAATCAAACATTAATTCTTTAAATACTAGTTATTGCTTAACTATCATCAAATATTTAAAGTATTTTTCCAATCCACCACAAACAATTTCTTCCTCATAATTTCATACACGTATTTGTCCTTATTTAGATACCAGACTTTAGCTTCAGATTGAATTGCATCTTTCTGAAATTTAGTTTTCTTTTCTTAAGGTCATTATTCATAAAGTTACTTTAGGGCAAAATCGTTAAGTAGTCCTTTCTCATTGAATAATAAATTTTGAATATTAGTCAGTTAAGGGGTTAATGTTGCTTTTTACAACATCTATTGATTAAATCATAAACATTTAAATTTGAGATACAAATAAAAACTCTAGTCTGTAAAAGCTAACCAAAAATCCATGTCCTCTTAACAAGTAAAATATTGCTTCATCAAGTTGGTGAAGCAGAAGTTACATTTTAGCAAAACTTCTTCAGAAGAATTTTGATTAAAGAGAAGAAACTATCTGTAGCAGCTCAATTCCAGACTGCTAACTCCAGTTTTAGACTTTTACACTCCATCCTAAAAGCAAGTACATCGTTAAGCTTGTATCCCTAGATCATTTTTTCGTATGCAAATTGATAATAGTTTTTTTTCCCCTTTTCCAATTCTCTGTCTCCTTCTGTCCGCAGTTACAAAAACAATCACCATGTCTAAGAGTGGCCTTTCTTTTACCACATGCCTTACAAAATTGATATAAAGCTAGTCATCATTTTGATTCAGGCAGAAGGTCATACCTAGCAACTGTTTTGCTATATTTTGGTATTCTAGCTGTTCAGCTGTGTAAGAAAATAGGAAAAGAAGTAGGCTATTCAGCCTCTCCAGCCTGTCTACCATTCTAGATCATGGTTGATCATGTGATATTCCCAGGTTTTCCCCATATCCCTCAATGCCATTAGGTAATTAGAATCTCCCAACCTGTTTTGATCTTACTTAATTACCAAACTTCAACTGACTTTAACGATAGAGAATTCCAAGGATTCAACATGCTCTGAGTTCTTCAGTACAGTCTCATTTCATCATTTAATACCTTTTATTCTGACACTGTCTGCTGGTTCTAGCCAGGGGAAACATCTTCCTATATCCATTCTGTCTATACCTCTAGGAATTTTGTACATTTCTATGAGGTCACCTCTCGATCTTCATAATTTCACCAATACTAGAAAATAACCTGTGACCAAGTTGTTTCCTCAAAATATTGCTCGAGAAATTATCTGGAATACAGTCCACGAATTACTCCTCCACAAATTTATGCTCATTAGATTTTATTGTCTACATATAGATTTAAATCACTCATGATTACTGCATTTTCTTTGCTCCATGCCTATTTTCCTGATTTACACATGCTCTAAATTATTACTTCTCTAGTAGCCTAAGGATGATCCTGCCAATGTTTACTGTTTGTTCCTGTTTCTTAGTTCCAACTAAACAGATTCTACATCAAGTTCTCCTGATCAGTGATTCTCTCTCACTTACCATACTACCCATCTCCTTTTCATCTTTGCCTATCACTCCTAAATGTCAAATGTTCTTCAGTTTCCAGTCTCAGTCACCCTGCAGTTACTTCTATGCCATGACAACTAAATCATATCCTTTTACTTCTACTGGTGCCATCAATTCTACCATCTTGCTGTGAATGCTACATGCATTTAGAAGGGTGTTTTTAATTCTGTCATGTTGACACTGCTATAATTTGACTCTGGTTGACTCTGGGATTTGTTTCTGGTACTTTTCACTTAGTTTACAGTTTTTTTAATGCCTGTAACCAGCCTTACTTTCAGTCAATCTGGATTACTTCTTGGGTTCCTATTCTCCTGACAGGCTAGTTTAATCCTCACTAACAGCACCAGCAAGTCCTCTGTGAGAATGTTAGCCCACTCTTAAGGTATAATCTGTCCTCTTTTTAAAGGTTCCACTAACAGCAGAAATCCAAAGCTCTCCATTGGCCACTATTTTTACCAAAAACATTTGATTAATCTTCCTATTTCTAAACTCAATAATATTTGGTACAGGGGACTAATGTTTTCAAGATCCTGCTTTTGGTCTCTTGCCTATCTTCACATTATCCTCTGTCAGGACCTTATCTCCCTTTCTACTGATGTCATTGTTGTTAGTGTGGGCCATGATCTCTGGCTCTTCAACCTCCCCTTAAAGAAAATCAAAAGAACTGCCAATATTGTAAATCAAAAACAAAAACAGAAGTTGCTGGAAAAGCTCAGCAGACCTGGCAGCTTATGTGAAGAGAAATCAAAGTTAATGTTGACTTTGGTTTCTCTTCACAGATGCTGCTAGACCTGATAAGCTTTTCCAGTAACTTGTTTTTGTTTCCCTTAATGAATATCTTGCTACCCCATGACTGTGACCCTGGAGCCAAGGAAGCAACATATCATCTTGGAGTCATGTCTATACCCACAGAGATATCTATTCCTCTAACTATTGAATTACAAATCACTATTGCCCTTGAAACCTTCTTCCTCACCAGCTGTACTGCTGAACTACTTGTGGTGCCACTAGCTCAGTTCTCACTACATCCCCTTCATGAGCAATTGACCTCACCGATATCGAAAGTAGAAAAACAGTTAGTCAATGAGATAGATTCAGGAAACTTCTGCACTACTCACCTTGTCCTTCTAGACTGCCTAATGGGTCTCCTTCTCCCTACCCAGTCTTAACCTGCAGTGTAACTACTCTGTGAAACATGATAACCACATGGTTTGCAGGTTCATGGAAGTTTTCACAATTCAAGTTGCAAATCTTGGAGCTCATGCTCTTGCAGCTTGAGACAGTTCCTGACAATGTGAGTATCCAGAAGACATGACAGGTCCATGACCACCTCCCAGCAGAGATGGGTATTCCATATTCCATCCTGCCATGCTGTATGCCAACATTCAGACTTGTTAACTTTAAACTGGCACTAAATAAGCAGAGAGCAGAATTACTTATCAATGATGCTAGCTCTGTCTCTGACTAAATATAGCTGTGTCTCTTTCTCTCTTGCACATCTGGGTGTTGCTGTCTTAGAGTGTTTATTTCACCTGCTTCGTGAGGTTATGTTAATTCCCTGACACTAAGGGGTCTGCTCACTAACTCCTCGCTTTATAAAAATACGTTGAGGAAATCAATCCCAACTTCTCCAGAGCAGAAAACAAAAAGGAGGCTGACTTGAAATTTTTAAAACCATGAGAGGTCAGGATGGAATAGGTGGGAAGAAACTGTTCTTCCTTGTAAATGAATCAGGGACAAAACGGCATAGATTTATAGTGATTTGCGGAGGACATAAATATGATGTGAGAAAACACTTTTTTCATTCAGTAGGTGGTTCTGGAATGTACTGTCTGCAACTGTGATGGAAACAGGTTCAATAGAGTCCTACTGCAGATTGTTAGCTGATTACTTAAGTAAACATTATCTGCAGGGAAATGGGAAAAGGGCAGAAGAATGGTACAAAGCCTTGATGCTCAGAGAGCCTGCATAGACACAAAGGCCTCAATAGCTCTCTTCTGGACCATAATAATTCTGATTGTAAGTGCTGTTAACTGGCTGTCTCAGTATCTCCTCTCAACTACTTTCACATAGGATCTGTATACTTTATCAGTCCACAACAATTGCTTACCAAAGTGGTCCACCCTTCAATTGCTCTTCAAAGCCATTAGGGGCTTTGGTTTGTCTAGTAAATCTTTTTGGAAAGCTTCCATGCAGATCGATCTAATCACCAGGTCAACAGTTCTGTCTGCGAGTTCCCAACTGAAGTATCACATAGTGATTCCTTTTCTCTGCATCTACAAACAAAGTGGCCAAAGGACTCAGTTGGCATTTGTCTAAATGGCATGAATTCTAATCAATGGAAGTTTAACGTAATTCTGAATTGGTCTTCCAATGTAGGCAGCATGTTTTGGTGGATCCCGCAGCTCTTCAGCTATTAACTTGGACATATTAAGTCGGTGTGGACTTTCTTTTTGCAATGGTGAAGAAAGCGTTATTGCTTCTTCTCCACATTGTGCATATCCAAATAAAATAAAAACCACGCTGAACACAATTTAAGCATTTTAAATTCTGTTGAAAGGTTTGCTTTATTTTAATTTAATTAGGACATGTTGTGGCCATTCATGCAATATGCTTTTGACATTTTCTTGCTTGTTATCAATGCAGCACACAACCTAATCACTTAAACTTTCTTGATTGAGTTAAACTTTCCTTGTCAGTGTGGGCCATTTGATAGGAATTTGTCTGCTCGCAAGCAAACAGCTTTTTGCAATACTCAGTCTCACACACTTCAGCATGATTTAAAACAGTCAGCCATGCTCTTCACCTGTAGTTTAGCTGTCCACTCAGTATTTGCATTTATTCCCCTAACTAACCTGTTCAGAGATATTAATACTAAACCCTGAAGGAGGTGGGATTTGAACCCGGGCCTTCTGACTCAGAGGTACAGACCTTGCTAATGCACTTGGCTTAGCATTCAAGGACACAAAGCATCATTAGCATGACATTTTCCACCATTGATCATGGTCTGTTGATGATAATCACGGAATCCCTCCAGTGCAGAAAATAGGCCATTCGGCCCATCATGTCTGCACCAACCCTCTGAAGAACATTTCACTCAGACCCAAAATCCCACCGTTTCTCCGTAATCCTGCACTTACCATGGTTAATCCATCCAGCCTGCACATCTGAGGACTGCGGGGGGGAGCCAGAGCACCCAGCGGAAATCCATGCAGACTCTTGGAGAATGTGCAAACTCCACACAGACAGTCACCTAAAATTGAAATTGATCCCAGGTCCCTGACACTGAGAGGCAGCAGTGCTTACCACTGAACCACCATGCTGCCCAATTATTCAACTGGCAATAGCTCATCAGGAACCAATTCGATCCACAGATTAGTTTGTTATAACACTAAACCAGATAGGTTATAAAACAGACATTACAGCAAACTAAATGATCTCAGTGTGTGCATCTCAGAAACCCACAGTAGAACAATTACCAGGCAATGTTGGAATATTGAATCGACATAGCACATTGAGTCCATCAAGTTTCTCCAATAAGCAAGGTACAGTTTGCATCAAGAAAATAAAAACTGTGCTCCAAAATTGCATGAATGCTATTAAAAATGAGAAATAATTCTTTTCAAGAATCTATGTGCTCCTTGTACCACAAAATACAGAGTCCAATGGGGTGGCTACACTGTCAAGATAAAGTTAGGAACAGAGCAAACCAAGGCATTTGGGGTGTGGGGCTGGAGGGAAGCAAAATATTGCAGATGCTGGAAATAGAAAATATTAATACTGGAAATTTTCAGTGGACCAGAGAATGAAATAATGCAACCTCTTTCGTTGTAAGGTTATAAACTAAAAAAAAAGTTGCTGTGTATATGCTTAAACCTCAAAAAGCAGTGCAATACTGAAATTAATAATTTCTTCCAAAACAAAAATTCAATTCAGTAATAACCATTATTATTAACACTTGTTATAACTTCCCATCATGGTATTGCTGTTAAATAGAAACATTACAAATTAGCCATCAATATATGGGTAAAGGATTGGCATACTGGTCAGTAATTACTAGACATCAGCTTATGAATGTTTGCTGCACTATAGATCATGTCAGACTGCTCATAATTTAATGTGCTTCACATGAGCACCAAACATTTGTTGATAGCACATGTATTTCTATCTGCACATACACATCTACATAAGTTACATTTTGTACTTAAACTGGAAAGCTGGTATAGTATTATTAGACTATTCTAAAAGATCTTGACATTTTCCTGGAGCATGCTCTAAATCCCATGAGTGTGTGGCATTTGAATCTGCCAGGCACACAGCTGATACAATATATCAATTCCTGGCTGGGCTTGTAATTGGAATGCTATGTGGGAAGGATCTCACTTTAGCAGCAAAACTTGGCACTGTCTGTACTGCCTCCTAGTAAATCCAAACTAGTGTGATTCAAGAATATCACTACAGCAAACATGTTAAATATCAGTCAAGGGTCTGTCAACCTCTCCACTGTGGTTTTATTCAGTAATATCCTATCTGATTACTGTCAAGGTGGTAACATAAATTGCTGTGGTTCTGTTCGCTGAGCTGGAAGTTTTTGTTGCAAACGTTTCATCCCCTGTCTAGGTGACATCCTCAGTGCTTGGGAGCCTCCTGTGAAGCGCTTCTGTGGTGTTTCCTCCGGCATTTATAGTGGCCTGTCCCTGCCGCTTCCGGTTGTCAGTTTCAGCTGTCCGCTGTAGTGGCCGGTATATTGGGCCCAGGTCTATGTGTTTGTTGATGGAGTTTGTGGATGAGTGCCATGCTTCTAGAAATTCCCTGGCTGTTCTTTGTTTGGCTTGCCCTACAATGGTAGTTTTGTCCCTGTCACCTAGACAGGGGACAAAACGTTTGCAACAAAAACTTCCAACTCAGCGAACAGAACCACAGCAACGAGCACCCGAACTACAAATCTTCTCACAAACTTTGGTAACATAAATTATGTGGATTTTGGATTAATCATCATCTAAGGAAACAATATAACTCGAGAAGGCCAATTTTCCTAGTTAATCTAAGTGCAAGAAGCAACTGAATAGATTGCAGCACTGCAGTGCATCTCTTAGTGGTTTGTACTGGATTCAAGTTATTTCCTCAAGTACTGTCAAAACAAAGTGCCCATTCTTCCATCTTTCTGTGAAGTATACTAAAAAATAAAAGTTGGGTTGGAGAGGACTGGAGAAGTATTTCAAATATTTGTGATAGTGTCCCTAACTGTCATCACACAAAACACCAGTACAAACTGCACTAGTAACAGGCAAATCATTGGCAACAAATCAAAGACACAATTACTGTCAAGAAATTACTTGTTCTTACCTTACTGGTATTTAACCAGCATAGTTTAATTTAAGTACCGTATAACTAGCTTCCGTGCTAAAAAGACACTTGGAGATTAGGTAGTTACACACGCTGACATAAATTCCTTTAATCGAATCTGCAGCACAAGTGTTCCACCACCCTAAAAGACACCAGCGTTGCTCTGCAAGAGGAAACCATTTCTGTGCCCAGTCTGTTTTTGGATTATTGGTTACAATCATCAGATTTCAGATGTACGATCTCAACTTTATGTTACTTGTGTCAAAGACTTCTCGAACCTTCACCCACATAGCGGAGATATAAAGACTATTGGATGCTTCAGTAGACAAAACCAACAGGTCATCAAATGAAAGCATTGCTAAGTCTTATTACCAAAAAGCATATTCACATCATTTTATTTTTAAATACTGAATTCTTCTCATTTCATTGTCTGTCACTTAAATGGGCTGAATTCAACTGGCAGCATTCCAATTCTTTCTTGAGTTCATAAAACACTGAAGAACAGACATAGATTATTTGATAGCTGATGTATAACTAATTATATCTTGGTAAATATCCTGATCAAGGAGGTTCAATGATGAGAATTTCTTTCAAATGATTGTCATATACTGGTACTTGGAAAGTAAATCATGGAACATATAAGTATAGGTAATTGTCAAGCAATTTGCAAATATTACAGTGATATACAGAAAGACTAATAGAAATATATAACAGAAGTTCACTATTAATTCCAGTGGACACAGTAGAATAAGGGAAAGTCCAAGTGAAAAGACCATGAAGTCCACATTAGTTCTGCATTATAAAATAGAACCACCATTCATTATTGAGGCCTCTTAGAGATAATAAAATATTCAGTTCAGTCACGGAGATAAATTTATGAGCGACTTATGAAATTTTCTAAAGCTTGAGTGTAAAAAAATCAACATAACATGCAAACAAATAAGAAGTGTGAAATGATTCCTGTTAGAGAAGTCATGTGTGTCAGACTCCTTAGGATGTTTGGAAAACAGTAATGGAGGTTTCGACCTGAATTCACAATCATTTTTCTCCCAGTGTTTCACTGATTTCTCTGAGTTTAGATTCCAGCATCGTATTCATTTTAACAGAAAAAAATTACTTCTACCCCACTCACATCGCTTGTTGCTGTGAAGTTCCTGCATCTATTCTTTTTCCTACTCCTTGCCCCAAGCTTCTGGTCCTCCACCATGGGCCTCACTCAAGTTTACAACAGTCTAGTCTCACTTACTGCTTTAGAAAATATCGAAATAATTTCTCTTCTGCAACTGCTTAGTTTGTTCCAAGAATTTTCTGCAAGACTGTGGTATTTCCATTCAGATCCTCCTCTTCATCATTTTTGCCCAACTATTACATTTTTATAAATGCAGATAAAAATATTAACTAAAGAAACTTGCAGCTAGTTTACATCCTATTATCCTCTCAGGAAGTCAAATGCACGTTGTAGCTTGTAATCTACTTTGGAAGCATTTTCATCCACAAAAAGAAATTGTCACACATCAGTGAGGCAACGTGACCAGAAAACAGTACAGTACAGCACAGAAATAGGCCTTTCAGCCTACCATGCCTGTGCCAACCACAATGCCATTCTGAACTAGTCCCAGTTGCCTGCACACAATCCATATACCTCTAATCTTGGCCTGTTCATGTATCTCAGTGCCTCTTAAACATTGCTATCACATCTGCTTCTACCACCACCGCTGGCAGCGCACTCCAGGGGCCTAATATCCTCTGCTCAAAAAAGCTTGCCTCGCACATTTCCTTTATACCTTCCTCCTCTCACTTTAAACCTATGCCCCGAGTATACACCCTGAGAAAAAGACTCTGAATATTCGCCATATCCATGTCTCTCATTTTTATATACTGTGCTTGAAATCAAGTCCCATTATTTCCTACAGTTGTGACAAAAGTTAAAAAATTAAACCAAGTATGCAAAACCCCCAGTTTACCACTGCAGTAGACCCAGTTAACAGCAAAAAAAAATCAGACTTCTGTCCTTCACAAGAAAATCTAATTATTACAAATAAATAGACTTTAAACAGAGGTAACCAATGATGAAATGTCTCATACAGATTTTAGTTGTAACACCAACTTCTCCTCCCCACATATACACACGCAAGCAATAAACCACAAAAACATTGATATTTTGTGGAGGAAAAATAATACTGGGTAAGCAGCTCGACAGTACCAGTCCTCAGGATTCAGTGGAGTGTTCCTTTTGTTTCCCAAGTCCTTCATTTCTCTGATTATTTTCTTCAAGGTCTCTTACTTCTTTACTGGAGGCATAGAATAACTGGTTAGCAATTTATAAATGCTCTGACCTACTAGTTAAAAGCAACAGCTTAAAAACAACTGTTGGGAGAAAATGCACTGACTTTCTTCAGGTATTAGCTATTTGGCCTTCTTGTAATCTGAAAGCTTCTGTCAGTATTGTTCACACTCACAAACTCTTCAGTTGCTGAGGGGCCAATCAGATACTTGTTGTTAGGATGATGGCCATTGGCTTCCACAACAGGATGACCCTGCTGTCATCTATTGGAAGTAGATACCAATACGCAAAATGTATTTGTTGCAACAATGTTATGACATCCAGAAAATGCGGATCCCATGCTTTTTGCCATCAAACAGACCCTTACTCCACCTATTTTGGGCACTGTTCCAGCCATTTTTTGCAGCACTTCACCTCCTGAGAAGTGAAAGTGATGGCAGGGAGTACAGCACCTATTGGCCACCATCAGCATCACACACTCCTCCCTCCCTGGGAGCCTCCAGATGCCATTTTATCCTCACTACCCTGACAGCCAATTCACCCACTTCACACTGAACTTTACTTACAACTTGCTCCCAGCCTCCTGCATCTCAACATTTCACCTTAATGATACCCACCTAGACTGCTCTTCTGTGCTACTCATGTGAAGACTACATCAGTCAATATCTGCCCCTCCAGTATCCTACCATGCCTTCCATTACTGCATCTCGTGTTGCTCACCATCACTGTCCGTATACCCACATCTACAAGAGTTTCTGCTTCCCCACAACCTGTTGATACTCCAACCTGTTGTGGCAGTGATGGTCCTACTGACTACACAGTCACCACGCCCATCTCTGGACCTTCTTGAAAGATCAATAGATGAACTGCCAGTACCTTATTCACTCAAGACCTCTGACCACTATCAATGAGCAGCTTCTAGACCAGTACCCTAATCATAGTCTTAGCACCATTTGAATAACAGTGCACAATTCCCTTAACTGCTTGTGCTAACCCTACACCCTGACCACTGAATACTCCCTGACTGTACAGGGGCAAATCCTCTAACTATGAGTGCGCCATGCAGATGACCTGGCAGTGTCAAGGCTCCTTGACTTACTGTGCCTGAAACTGACAGTACCAGGATGCTCTGACTGATAGCCCCCTTCCTTTCATTGAACTCTCACCAGTTTCCAACATGACCATTTGGTTGAATGAATATGCTATGTAATTTCTATGCTGGCAGCTGGCACATGCTGAAGATTGATGTCTCAGTATGCCATTCATCAAGATGACCCCCCCGACCCTAGACCATTCAATACTGGCAAGCAGCCAGACTGTATCTGTACTAAAGTGCATCTCCAACAGTAGTAGCGAAAATCTTAGGCTGTGGTTGAAACACCAATACATTACTACGCATGGCAACATCACAAAGACAGCAAGTGAGTAACCCTTGTCCAATAAATCAGCTGAGTGACTGTCCCTGTGCACACAATGTCCCTTCTGCAGCCTTCTCAATGCTATTGGCAGGTGGCCTGCAATGCGTATCAGTGTTTTTTAACGTGAACTACTGGTCAATCAGAGAGATGTCATGATGGCTGTGATGGGTTGGAAGATGCTGATGTCCATAGATAAAGGGTGTATATGGCTAATGCTCATGTGTCACGACTTACGATGTTGTTGCCTATTGTCCAACGTGGAGGTTGCTCAAAGCAAGTAATGAGCTGAATACATCAGGCACACACACTGCTTTCCTTGCCAAGTTGTCCTGATGTTGATGTTATTTGGTAGGTTCATGCGATGGGAGGTTGAATGGCAAATTGGGCCATTAACAAGATGTTTATCAAGCAATAATGACCATCAATTGACCACTCATTACTTTCTAGTGAAAATGTTGCCATTTTGCTTGTAAAATGTATAAGATGGAGTGAGTAGCTCCTGATGTTGAGATAGGCCTTGCCGCACTTGTCACCTGATTCTATCACAGCCTACATCACTCTGACTCCTTTCAGGCCTACCCTCTATTTCTCGCTCCATAGATGCTGCCCGACCTGATGAGTTTCTCTGGTACTGTTTTAACAATAATATTTCTTTTAAAATCAGTCCATGGGTTATTTAATATTTTATCCAAAAATAAATGTTTCCATTGATGCAAACAGCAAACAGCTTCTCAGTAGCATTCTGATATACTAGCCTGGATCAGGGCCAGAAACGGAGCCTCATCCTGCCCTCAGCATTTTGAGACTGTGAGTAGAAACTGTTATCAACTGAGCCAAGTTGGCACATAACACAATAATGTTATGTTGTGAAAATGTTGTGTGGGGCGGCACGGTGGCTCAGTAGTTAGCACTGCAGCCTCACAGCACCAAGGTCCCAGGTTTGATTCCAGCGGGTGACTGTCTGTGTGGAGTTTGCACATTCTCTCCATGTCTGCGTGGGTTTCCTCCGGGTGCTCCGGTTTCCCCCCACAGCCTAAAGATGTGCAGGCCAGGTGAATTGGCAATGTTAAATTGCCCACAGTCTGTGATACATTAGTCAGAGGGGAATGGGTCTGGGCGGGTTACTTTTCGGAGGGTTGGTGTGGACTTGTTATGCCAAAGGACCTGTTTCCACACTGTAGGGAATCTAAACTATATTACAACTGAGTCAGATAGTGCAGTAACTTTACACAAAACACTTTTGAAAGTAAGAGCTATTCTCAATGACATTCCAGTTTCAAGAGCAACATAACCTTCCAAGTATTGCTCAAATTATTAGTCTATCATTTCTTTCTGTGGGAGTCTAACAATCTTGACATTTTCCTCAAGAATTTATTGTTCTTCTACAGTTCTCCTGTCGTTCTATCACCAGATAGTGTCACTGCTTTTTATATGGAATACTTTATTGACATTTAGTAGACTCAAAATAAAGGAAAGGTTATATTAAAAATTATAACTATCAAATGGGAATACGAACAAAAAAAAATAGAGCTTAGATAAACAAGTTAAACTTTGTTTACTGACATTTAAACTTTGGTAGAGATGAACCACTCAAATATAAAGAGATGACCATTTTCACATTACATTTTGGAAAGGAAATGTTTTCTGTCTAAAATGGTAGACATTGTACTAATGATTCATGTAAAGACTATGAATACAGCACGCTACTATAAAGACTGCACAATGTAATCAATGCATTAGGAATAGAGGGTTGTAAAGAAAGATTAGTTTGGCCAAATCATTTGGTACTATAGAACTTTGGAATTACTGATACAAGACACACTGTTGAAGCTATTCATCTTGCACTCATCAAGCCGTTTTGCAAGAATACCAATTCAAAGGGAAAACCAACATTCATACTGCATGAGAAGAGAATACTGATTGGTTGGCAAATGATGTCTGGGGTAGGGACTGCCAATTTTCAACTAACCTATCTGGCTTCTTTCCATTTCTGAGTATCTCCATCCATTTCTATTGATGTGATGTTGATTTCTCAGCATCACTGACTGTGCCAAACCTGATCATTGACTTTGACTATCAGCTCCATTTAATAGTTGAGGCAGTGCCTTAATTGATTTGTCTTAAGCAAAGTCTCTGACTTGGTAGCTTTACTGATAAATTAGTTAATTCTGGAAATATTTCCAGTTCTATTTATACTTTAACTTTTTAATTTCATTAGGAGACATGTAGGAGACATTTAGTCTACAGGAGGTTTCTCCTCCACTCCCTTTGTCAAATTTGCTCTTTCAAGCAAATAATAAACCCATCGCTGAGAGTGTCTGTCACAAATGATCAATTGAAATGAAAGCAATTGGACACTTTACAACAACTTTAATTACATACTTATCATCTTGGTGGGTTTTTCACACGACCTTATGACTAGTACTGAACTTTGATGTCTCAAATATCATGACATCCTTACACTGTCTTGCTTTTTCCTGACTCAGCTATTGAAAACCAAACTTCCAAGGAATTTATTCAAACATTAATTTGTGAGGTGAACAACCTCTAATAGATTTTAAGGTTCTTCTGTAAAAGAACAGAAAATTACTTCGCAAAGTATCAATAAGGAACATGGAAATCAATGCCTAGATTTCTAGCTAAAAAATACTTCTGAAAAGTCTTCTTCACAATCGTGTGCTTTCTGCATCTTTTGATATAGGGTGATATGATGTTATCAGTGCACATCTCCATTATACTCAGAAATATTACAAATTCTTCTGACGCAAACTGTGTATCATTATCTGGCATCAATATGTTTGTTAACTCATGAACTGCAAACCGACATCGCAAACCTCATTAGTTTCACTTGCATTATTGGGCATTGACTCAATATTTGTCTACTTGCTATTTTGAAAGCCCAATTGATGTTATTACTAAACAAAGTCAGATCTCAGACTGAAATCTCGTGAGAGATCATATTTTGTTTTTTGTTTTTATCAAAGTGTCCTTTCATTGAAACATAAACATCCAAAGCTGCAGAATTGGTTTTAACAATGAAACAAAAGTTCTTTACTCCAAAAAAAATCAGGAGAAGTCAAACTATATACATTTAACACAGGGTTATATATTTTAAAACAATATAAAATCATATCCCATCAATCCCACAGCACCACTCTCCAGTACTCTCATTACAGAGAATTCCCTTCACTATCACACATACAGGGCTTAAAGTGTAGCATCTTCCTTTATTATTTGTACAACTGAGCTAAAACTTTCTCAGACTTAAATGACCTTTTCAGATTTTAACCAAATAATTATAGTCTTGAACTTCAAAATCAAACTCCTTAAACTGAGGTAAACTACTCCTTAACAGTTCTCGTCTATCTTGCTTCTTTAGAAGCAGCTATCATGACACATCCAGTTTCAGCCAAAACTAATATAAAAAAACAAACATTCCAGAACCTCCTGTAACCTAATGTATAACCATTTACTTTGTTAATTCATAACTTTCTCCTGATATAATCAATTAGCGTCCAAAAAATATCTCTCATACTCTTCTTTTCAAATCGCTATGGCGACAAAATACTTCCAAGTTAGTCATTAAACCCCTTTAGAAACAAAGACAAAACAAATATGCACCTGTTCAAGAACCATGTCTTGAAATAAAATACACATTATATTTATAAATATGCACAACACACTAAAGCTAGCAACAACAAATAAAGGACTTTCTCTCTCTTTCGCTTCAATGAAATGGACAATATATTTGTTCCTATGTTTTCGTATCTGACCCTGGAATGAAAGGAAAGCTTGTTCGGTCATTTGGTCTCCTTACTTAAGAAAGGATATCACTGCATTAGAAGCAGTTCAGAAATAATTCCCTGGCTTGAAGGGGTTATTTTATAAGGCAAGATTGTGCACTTTGGGCTGGTATCCATTCAAGTTCAGAAGAATGAGAGGTGATCTTATTCAAATATATAGCATCTTAAGGGATTTGATAGGGTAGATGCTGAGAAGTGCTTTTCCTTGTAGGAGGCACTGGAACTAGTGACACAGACTATGAATAAAGGATCTCCCATTCAAAGTGAGGATTAGGAGAATTATTTTCTCTGAGGTTCATTAGTATGAAGATTTATCTTCCCCAGATAGTAGGAGAGATAGGATGCCTATTTACTTATAAAGCTGAGTTATTCTTAATTCTATGTTAATCAAGAATAAATAGCTATGAGAGTAGACAGGAAAGTAACGTTGAGGGTAATTGGCAGGAAAACTGTGGAAGAACAAGAAATTCTTGAGGAAAATGTCAAATATTGTTTGACTCCTACAGAAAGAAATGATAGACCAATAATTTGAGTAATGCTTGGAAGGTTATGTTGCTATTGAAGCTGGAATGTCACCGAGACAAGCTTTTACTTTCAAAAGCTTTTTGTGTAAAGTTACTGCACTATCTGACTCAATGGTGATATATTTTCACAACAGAACATATTTTTATGTTATGCGCCAACTTGGTAATCAAGAATCTGTCTAACTCTGCCTTAAAAAATATTTAACAATTCTGCATCTATTGCCTTTGAAGAAGGGAATTGCAAAAGTTCTTAATTCTGAAAGAAAAATGTTTCCTACTTCTGTCTTCAATGGTCATCCCCTTACTTTTAAACTATAATTCCTCATTCAAGATTTTCCCACAATAAAAAAACAATCTTTCTACATCCGCCTGGTCAACAAGGACTGTAAGAAACTGAATTAGCAGTAAGGTAATTTGATCCCTCAAGCCCCTGCTTTGCCATTCAATCATTTCATGGCTGATCTGTTTCCTCACCTCACTTTCCTGTGTTTTGCACATTCCCTTTGATTGCCCTATCTATCTCACACAAATACACACAAGGACTTTGCCCTTACAGCTCTCTGTGACAATGGGTTTCAAAGATTCACAACACTCAGAAAAAACTCCTCATCTCAGTCTTAAATTGGTACCCCTTTACTTTGAGTCCATGGCCTCTGGTCCTAGATTCTCCAGTGAGGTGGAATATCCTTTCAGCGTTTACCCCGTCAAGCCCCTTAAGAATCTTGTCTGTTTCAATGAGATCATCTCGCATTCTTCTACATTCCAATGAGTACAATCTCAACCTGTAAAGCCTTTGCTATGAAGACAATCCCTCCATACCAAGGATCATCTGAGTGAACCTCTCTGAACTGCCTACAATAAAATGATATATTTTCTTAAAAAAGGGACCAAAACTCCTCACACTCCTCCAAATATGGTGTCATCAACAACTTGAATAATTGCAGTAAGACTTCTCCACTCTTATACTTCAATCCCTTTGAACTAAGTGGCAATATTCCATTAGCCTTCCTGATTACCTGCAGCACCTGTGTACTAGCTTTCTGTGTTTCATATACAGGTATCCTAGATCCCTTTGTCTCGCAGATTTGTATAGTTTTGCTCTTATCTTACGACTTAACCTTTTGTGAGGTATCTTGTCAAACATCTTCTGGGAGTCCAAATACAACACATCTATTGGTTCCCCTCTATCCATTCTGGTTGAGACTTTCTCAAAACATGCATAAATTAGTCAGACACTGTTTCCCTTCATGATGCCATGCTGGTCCTTCTCAATTAGGTTATAATTATCTAAATGTCCTTAACAATCGATTTCAATACTTTCAAATAATAGATGTTCACTTAGTTGGATTATTGTTACTTGTCTTTTGCTTCTCTTGTTTTTTGAATAGGGATGTCAAATTAGTAGTTTTTCAAACTTCTGATACTTCTCCAGAATCCAAAGTTTTTAGAAAATTACAACCAATGTACCATTTTCTCTTTAGCTGTCTCTTTTAGGATCCTAGGATGCAAACCATCATGAACAGGGGATTTAATCTTCTTTTGTCTCATTAGTATGTCTAATATTACTTCTTTGGTGACAGTGATGGTATTTAGTATCTCCTCCATATACTGATCATCCACCATAAAAACCAATGCAAAATATACATTCAACTCCTCTGGCATTTCTTGTTCCCCCAAAACATCTTCTCCAATTCATTTTCCATGGGACATATGTTCACTTTCAGCTCGCTCTTCATTTTATTTATTTAAAGAAGGTCTCATTGTCAATTTTTATATCCCTTGCTAGTTTGACTTCTTGCTTATTTTCCCTGTTTTATTATCTTTTTAGTTTTCCTTTGCTGGATTCAAAATTTATTCCAGTCTTTGAGGCTGTCACTGACTTTGGCCTCCTTAGATGCTTCTTCTTAAAATTTAATACTCATTAAGTTCCTTGGTTAGACATGATTGATTTATTGCTCTCTTTGAATATTTCTTCCTTACTGAAATGTTACTAGGATGTTGCCTGATATGGAAGGAAGGTCTTACGAGGAAAGGCTGAGGGAACCGAGACTGTTTTCATTGGAAAGAGGAAGCTTGAGAGGAGACTTAATCGAGACATATAAGATAATCAGAGGGTTAGATAGGATGGACAGGGAGATCCTTTTTCCTCAGGTGGTGAAAGCTAACATGACAGGACATAGCTTTAAATTGAGGGGAGATAGATTTAGGACAGATATCAGGGGTAGTTTCTTCACTTAGAGAGGTGTAGGGGCGTGGAATGGCCTGCCTGCAACAGTAGTAGACTTGCCAATGTTAAGGGCATTTAAATGGGCATTGGACATACATCTGGATAATAATGGAACTGTGTAGGTTAGATGAGCATCAGATTATTTTCACAGGTCAGCACAACATTGAGGGCCAAAGGGTCTGTACTGCGCTGTAACATTCTATGATCTATTTCTATGAAATATATTTTTATTGAGAGTCATGAATTACCTCCTTAAATATCTGCACTACTTGTTTATTGTTATTCCTGTTAATCTATCTGCCAAGTTCACTTTAGCTAACAATTCTCTTTTCATTGTTATTCCCATCATTTAAGTTAAACACAGTTGTTTCTGACCTTCAAACTGAATAGTAAATGCTACCATGTTATGATCACTATTTCCTCGGGGATCTATTACTCAGAGGTCATTTATTAAATGTGCCACCTTACCCATTATCAAATCCAAGGTACTCTGTTCACTGGTTGGCTGCATGACATATTCCTTTGGAAACTATCCCTAATATACTCCATGAATTTGTTATCATAGTCCACTTTCTAATTTGATTAACCTAATCAATCAGATGATTAAAGTCACCATAATTTTTGCTTGGTTCTTTTTAAACGCTCCTATTACTTATTGATTTGTAGCCTTTCCAACAGTGCCTACTGTTCGAAGGTCTGTATACAACTCCTATCAATGCCTTATTTCCCTTGCTGTTTTATCACCTCCACCCAAATGGATTCGACATCATCCAAACCTCAATTGTTTTACATTTCATTTCTTGTTAATAGTGCTACTGCACCATCTGTTCCATTCCTCTTGTCTCTCCAAAAGGTCAAAAATCACTGAATGTTAATTTTCCACTTATCTCCTTGAACCAGGTTTATGTGATCATATTCATTTATCTCAGATTTGCACCATCAGTTTGTCTACCTCATTCCAACTGCTGCATGTATTAAGATACAAAGCCTTTAGGTTGTTCTACTATTGCATTTCCCTACATTTTTATGGTGCCTTGGTACAATATGACATTCACACATTCTGCTCCTTCCTTTCACTTTCTGGAAACACTCAACCCCATCACTAACCTGCAATCTACCTTCTCCTTTACCATTAATTTTATAATTTTCCATGTAATTGAGTATATGGTTTAATGACCAGCCTCCTTTATACAACATGCATGTGTGAAAACATGTCCTCGTTCCATTTCTGTCCCATGAAAATGAGAAGTGCCCTTCTCAGGACAGGAGTTAAAATTTTCTGACTGTTCTGCTTGATCTGATCCTAACATATGTTCAACTGCAGGCAGCCATGTTTGAACTAATTTTCTTTACACCTCCCCAACAGAGAAGGCAAGATGACGAAGTGCTCATATTTTGCAAAATACTACATGTCATTTATTCTCCTTTCGTCATTGTACTAAGTTCCCGTCTTATTGTCAAATCCTGACATCGTATGCATTACTGTTTCATAGTCTGAACAGAATCAGATATTTGTTTCTGTTTCTGCCTGTCCACCGCTAAATGATTAATACCAAAGGAACAGTAAGTGCAAATACACAAATAAAATGCCCATCTGACATGTCAGCTCACAAGTGTTTCTGTAAGGCTAAGCTATTGTTCACTAATGCATGCAGCAGCCTGACAGCTATTTCTCTCCATTACTTAATAAACTGGGATTGCTATTCTTTTATTGATCATTTCATAAAGCAGTTTACAATCCCTGCTTGATGAAAATTGCTGTAACACCCAATGTAATCATATGTTTAAAGCAGATGGAAGTGAGAATATTGTTTCAAGAATTTATTCCAAGGTTTAAAGCAATTTCCAGCAGATCAGTTAACCTTTGGCTACCCACATAGTATGTGGGAGGTGATTGCTGTCAGGAACAAATAGAATCTGAATTGAAAAAAACTGGTCATTATGAGTACACTTATAATATCATTTTGTGTTTTAAGGCTCATACAAAAATGTGCATCTCTCTAATGGAAGATCGTTTGACTAACTAAATAAATCAAGTGCTAGTGCCTTGTTTTTTTTATGCCAAATAACCCTGCAAATGTTGTATTTCAGGGACAGATCCAATATTTTTTCAGTATCTGATATCTGAAAACAACATTCATGCCATACATGTGCCATTCAAATGATTATCTTCCACCAAGAGAGAACCTAACCACCTCCCCTCAAATTTCAATGGGATTAACATCACTAAATCAATCCCCTATAAAAGCATTCTGAGGCTTACAATGGGCTAAAAATGTAACATGACTAGCATATAACTATTGTTCCTAAAATACCAGACCAGAGGCTGTACATTCTGCAGTAAGTAATTCAGTTCCTGACTCCTGTCCACAATTGAAATGGCACAAATGTGGAATATGATGGAATATTTAATAACCCCATCATCAACACAGAGTGGCAACACAGCAGTCCCACTTATAAGACACTCTGCAGAAACTAAACAAACTTCCTTTGGGAACAATATACTTACAAACACTTCCTCCTGGAAGGACATGGGCAGCAGGCATATCGGAAAGCCACCATGTGCAAGTTTGCCTGTAAGTCATAGACCATCCTGACTTGGAACTATATCACTTGTCACTGGGTCAAATCCTGAAATTCTCTCCCTCAACAGCATTTTGGGAATAGCTACACCAAACTGACTACAGAAGATCAAGGTGACATCTTACCACACATTCTCAATGCAATTATGTATGGGCAATAAATGTTGGCATTGCCAGCAATGGTTATTTACCAAAACAGAACATATTTATAAAATAATTACAGTACTTGACAAAACAAGTAGAAAGGTGAGAAATTTAATGAGCTGCTTTGAAACTCAGGAAGTAGGATTGGCTCGCATCTGCTATATCATTCACTTGAAGTTTGCTGATCTACAGATTAACTCCCTCTACCTACCTAAATTCTACAATAAAAGAAAAGACCTTTAGTAAGAACGTTATTCAGCAAAAATCTGAATTCTGAAACTTCTACTTGAACAACTCTGAAAGAGTTATCTAGATTTTCTGGATGCATTCTATGAAGAAATTCTAGCTTTAAAATGAAAGGTATTCTCCCTTTTGTTCCCTCCACCTCTAGCAAATAGGGCTGAAATGGCTAAACGTTACTTCTGGATTAATCCCAAACTAACTCTTGGTTTAAACCTTGGACTTCAAAGTTGCCATGTGAGCTATTGATAACAATGTAAAATACAGAGAGGTAGGTCCACACAAAACCAGATTTTGATGATGAAAATGCACAGGTGAAATATAGTGCTGTAGGAGGTGATGGACACAAGCTGAGGCAAGGCATTGCATGGAACCAAGGTCCACAATTTTTCAGTTAGTGAACCATAACATAGGTAGTTTAGATTTGCAAAGACAATATTAGTAAGTGAACAACACTGGATAAAATCACAACAGTTTTGGATGAGTTGGGACCTTTGTACAGGGAGCCCAGGATGAGGAAGCAGTGGAGAACTCAGGTCATGATGTCATTAACATTTGAGTTTGTGTCTCAGTGTCTCTAAGCAGTGGATTGAGGAATGTTAGAGATAGAAGGTAGGAATTTTGGAAATGCTTTGATTATGGAGTTTCTCACATATTCTAATTTTATACTTTTAGAGGAAAATTAACTGCAAGCTCCCCATTGTTCTGACTACTCCTAACAAAATCCACTCAAAATCCTGAACCAACCCAGCAAATACTAATTCCCAATAAGTTACAGTCTAATCCCATTGTGCCTCCATAGCTATATTTATTTTGTTTTAGATCAATCCATAATTCTTCTGTTCTCTCTCAACAGTTATCCTATTTTTAATTCCTTCTTTTTATCCCCCCAAAGTCCAAACATGTCAACCTTCTTCATATGTATCTTTCCCAACATTTCCATTTCCAAATCCCTCTGGTCTGCCTTCTCAAAGCATTTGAGGTTGCTTGATTAAATCCATATATAGCATCTCAACTACAACAATTGCAAACCATGAATGAGCATCAATATCTCAAAGAATTTTAAATGCTTGATCACATCCTTCCTCGATGACCAGTCTGCCAAGCAGCATCTGTGGCACAAACCTTTCTGCTGCCATGCCTACCTATCCAAAAATAGCCAGTTGTATATATTTTTCTTGTCTTTGCCTGTGGCAATTTTTCATCCGTGGCCTTCTCTTATTGGTCATGTTCCCTCAACAACAATATTTGGAAACAACAGGTCAATGTCATGCATATTAGTTAGGGTTAGGTACAGTCTCAATCAACCTTACTTCTACATTTTCTCCCCCCAGCATTTGACTTGCCACTTTTATGCAGTGATTGCAATGAGGTAAGAGAGCTGAACCTCATAGAACATGTGTTTCCTGATTGGACCAGACTAACATCAATCAAATTGCCCTGGCTGACAGATAAAATGAGGAGTGTCAGAGATTCTGACACTCCAAGGGCTCACTCTGATGACACAGTGCTAAACTGTTCATGTGTAAACAAAGGGTGGCTAGGCAATGGGACACTAGCCTCTGTGGACTTATTTCAGAGAGTAAAGCACAAACCTGAAGACATTCACTTGTAATAGTTTTCTTTGATTTGGAGAAAGCATTTATGACATCATGCCTTTGTTTAAGAACCTTGACTCGTTTGACTCTATCATCAAGGGCTAGGCTCAGCATTTGGAAAGAATGTTTTCTTTTTCTGGGCAAACAATATTATGGCAGGTGGAAAGCAACAAGTAAATCACCTGACAGCCTGTGGAATTGTTGCTTTTTCTGTTATTAGGAGTCTTACTTCCCCAAGGCAACAGATGCAAAAAGGCTTTCAAGAATTGACAGACATACTTAAGGAATATTACAACCTCAAGTCACCTCTAATTTTGACACACTATTGTTTCTACTTGGCACCTCAAGAACTAGAGGAATCCCTATCAGGATTTGTGATGAGGTTAAGATGACGGGCAGAAGTCTGTGAATTTAGTTTAACCGTTAATGAGATGTTTAGAGACCATTTGGCATGTGGGTTTAATGATGCAACTATGCAAAAACGGCTACTAGCTGAAACCCAACTGGACTTCAAACAGACACTACACCTGGTTTTAACATTGGAAAATGTGGCAAGTGGAACATGTGAGTTGCAAAGTATTCTGATGGAAGTGGACATCTTCACCAGTCTGACTTAGTTTTGGGAACACCACTTCCATGCAGGCAATTGCATAGTCTCACTTAGGACATACCCTGAACACAGAAGCTTGAACACACACCAGCAGGTTCAAGAACGGCTTCTTCCCTGCTGTTAATAGACTGTTAAATGGATTCTAACTTCAATCAATGTTGACCTTGTTAATGCTAATCTTGCCTTGCACACGATGTGTGTGGTATAACCCGTATGCTTCATTCTGTCCAAGTTTTTTTCACCCTATGATCAGTATATCTTTGCTTACTCTGATCTGCCTGTACTGCTCACAAACAAAGCTTTTCACTGCACTTCAGTAAATCCACTCAATCAATTAGAGGTCCACAGCAAAACCCTTAAACAAAGCCAAGCTTCAGCCAAACAATTAAAATTTTCTTCAAGATCCCGATTGGAAAGCCATTGTAATTGCTGCAGATATGTGGACTTGAGACAGCACAAGAGTCCCACTCGACTTAAAATGAGTAAGATGCCTCATAGGCCAGTATCCAGGAGAGTGCATACCCTGGACTTGATGGAATAAAATTGGTTGCAAGATCCATCTAGATTGGGTTAACATTTTTCAATTAGAAAATGGCTGTCTGAGTGAATTCCTAATTAAATATCCAGATGTTTTTCAGGAACATCTAGGGACTGTCAAATCAAGGCCACTTAGCATGTTAACCAGTAAGGAATTCCATGATTCTGCAAGGCGCACCCAGTACCATTTGTCTTGTGGTCAAACATAGAGGCAGAAATCAGAAGCCTGGAATTATCAAACCAGTCCAGTTTGCAGAATGGGCAGTACTGGTCATACAGATTTTGAAGCCCAAGCAGATTTTAAACAGACAATAAATTACTTTTCGCAGCTGGTTAAATACCCAATCTCTTGGATCGAGGATTTATACGTAAAGCTGACTGTCCTTCATGAAGCTGGACGTGGGCCATGCTTACTTGCAATTGCATTTAGACTAGGATTCCCAGAAGAATGCTACAATTAATACCCATAAGGGCCTGTACAAATATACGAGACTACTATTTGGGGAAATGTCAGCCTGTGCAATTTTTCAGCATATGGTGGAGAACATTTTGCAAGGTCAACTCAAGTCACATTTACCGAGATGAAGTTCTAATAGGGAAAGCTAATAAGGAACACTTAGAGAACTTTAATAGAATAGAATCACCTTCATTGTTGCAATGAGTATCATGGAAAGTTTAAATGTTAGCAATTACAGAGCCAACTTAAATACAGAAGCACAGCTTCTTCAGTTACAAGACAATAGAAATAAAATGTCCAGCATTACAGAAAGAAAAGTTCAGTACAACAGACCACACTGGCACCTAGCTTTCAGTCTGCACCAGGCCCTGGCTCCACACCATGCTGGCGATACGCCATGCTGGGAGGTCCCTATGGCAGAAGACCACTGTGCCAGGCCGGGAGGTCACCATGCTACGCTGGAAGGCCCCTACGGGTGGAGGAAACTGTGCCAGGTCAGGACGTCACCACACCAATGCTGGGAGGCCCCTATGGGAGGTGGCCAATGGGCCAGACTGAGAGGTTGCCACATCATATGGGGAGACACCTATGGGAAGAGGAAACTCTGCCAAGGCTGAGAGAGTTCACCATGCTACACTGGGAGGCCTCTACAGGAGGAGACTACTGGGCCAGACCAGGAGGAGAAAAACAGTCAATGGGGACTTTTTCTTAGGTATTTTTCTTCAGCGGGCATACACCTAAGAAGGGAAAAATGTGTGTTGCAGGCACTCCATGTGATTAAATTGGGCTGCTGAGTTGACAAGACTGGGTTACACCTGTTGGAAAATAAAGGCAGACAAAGGTGCTCCAGCTCCCATGGGTGAAACCATATCAGGAAGGTCAATGCAAGACATGACTCTGTCAAGTGAGAGAGCCAAGTTGACACAGGGGACAAAGTTTGGTTTAAGACTCATGGAAATGCCCTCATATAGGTAAGACGTATGGTCGAATCAAGAACAGAATCAGTGACGTGTAAAGTTCAAGGAGGTGTGATGGTCCTGAACAAACATGTGAAGCATATGAAAGCTGTGAATTCGCAAACGGTGCAGGAGCAAAACATGCCCTGCCCCACACAACATTCGGACAGGCTGCCAGAGCCTGTGGGTTCACCATCTCCATTGAACGTTGACAGGTCCTCTGAATCCAGGATGCAATGCTGGATGGAACCACCTTGATGCCTTTTTTGCTGGAAGAAGAAGATAAATTCTGCTCCTGTGCATTACACACCACCTGTATCAGATGCAGAGTTAGAGGATCCTGACACAGTGCGAAAATGCGCCAGGAGGCTCTTCAAGAAACATGCCTGACCTACGACCTCAGAATCAGAGGTGGAGTGATGTAATGATTGGAATGAGGTCAGCCAGTTGGACCTCATGCAATATGAGTTCCCTGATTCGGGACTATTAATCTGGTCCATTCAGCGTGCCCTGGCTAACAGATAAAAGGGGGAGTGTCAGAGGTTGCTGACACTTACAGGTGACTCTGACGCGGCAGCAATAAAGTCAAGGACTGTAAATGAAGGGTGACTTAGTGACAGGATATTGGCCTCTTTGGAGTTAGTTCATTTTTCTCCACCCTAGACATATAAGCAAGTTTGAACTTTTGCACCAATGGAAAGCCTCCTTGCCATTACAAAAATTACAGAGAAGGCTGACAGCTGGAAGTCCTCCAAAACCGCCCTCTCATAAAGGTACACTACACAAAAACAGACCCTTCAGTCCAACTCATCCATGCTGACCAGATATCCTAAATTAATCTTGTCCCATCTCCCAGCATTTGGCCCATATCCCTGTAAACCCTTCCTATTCAGACACAATTTAAATGCTGTAATTGTATCAGCCTCCACAACTTCCTCTGGCAGCTCATTCCATAGACACACCACCCTCTGCATGACCCCCACTATCATTTACCCTATTGCACACTCAGCTACCTTCCCCCCCAGCGCGCCCCCTCCCATTTATCTCTCCACTCCCTTGGCTCACAAGTCTCATTCCTGATGAAGGGCTTTTGCCCAAAATGTCGATTCTCCTGTTCGTTGGATGCTGCCTGACCTGCTGTGTTTTCCCAGCACCACACTCCCGACTCAGATCTCCAGCATCTGCAGTCCTCCCTTTCTCCAATGTTTAGTATATGCACGATTCACATAGGCAGCCACACAAACAAATAAGCAGCCTCCTCCATCCTGTCTGATTTGGTGAGCTGAGTGTGAGAAACATGCCACGTGCACACTAGACACTGGGAAAATCACATACGGACTTTGCAGATTTCTTTGGATATCCAAGCAAATTGTTACAAAGAGCTGCATGGACACCTTTGGAAACAGCTCAGAAGTCAACTTAACTGTCATAGACATAGTAAATATTCATTCGTAAGTGCCTGGCTTAAGGGAAGAGGAGGGTGATGTTGCGCACTTGACACATCAATTTTTTTTAACCCTACTGATTTGTGCAGCCTGGCGATTAAATTTTAGAGATCAGAGCCTCAGCACTGACGGTAGCCCATCCCTTTGCGTGGCATTGCCGGATAATCTGGAATGATGAGTGACCTGATCTCAAACTGCTATTGATCCAGCTCCCCAACTGACTATGACTCCCTGGGTTGGTTGCACAGGACTGACAAGGCTAAGCATGGTGCACTCCCCAGAACGACCTAACCTTGACCACCCTGAGCAGATGACTGATCATGTAAAGTCCTCGAGTGATATTGGAGGCTGCCTTTTGCTTATTGAGTTAAGATCCCATCCTGTAGTGTACCTCCATTGACACAGTGCTTCTCTCCTTAGAATTTTAGAGATGATTTTCCTTTTGCTTGAAACACATGCAGTGGATTTGCAGCCTACAAAACTAGCATATGATTTAGGTGTGCCATTGATGTAGTGTGATGCCACATAGCAACACATCCATACTCTTGACTGATGACTGCTGACAACTGTGCTAAGGTTCTTGGCTTTGTGAGTGTGCTACAAGACAATTCAGGAGAGAAGTAGCATGAGTCTAGAAGCACTAGCTGAGGGAGAAAAGGGCAAAAGACATGGCATAGCCTTGACATAGGCATGATGTGAGTGAGCGAGCATTAAAAGAGAGACCAAGGTGCTCGGAGATCCATTCTACGTTAAACTATGAGCTGTGTGTCCCTCTCTGCCCCTGACAGCAGCAATCAGAAGTACCAGTATGTTCCACAGCACAGCACCGAAGTGCAGAATAATAGGGTAAGCAGATTTGAGATGTACAGTAAGACTGGTATATGTCAGATTTAAATGTCCATGGAAGAGGGATCCATGCAGCCATTGCCCATGAAGTCTGCCCTGAGACGCTGATTTGGCATCTCCAAGAGGGAAGCCCAGAGGAGCCAGTGAATTGGAGTCACCAAGTAAGCGCTCTAACTTTCAGGTCAGAACTTTTCAGTATCTACTTTACATCTGATGGATGGAAGAATGGGAAATTGTGTATTCATCAGCGTGATAATTCCGACAAAGAGTTCTCCTACGACTGTCTAGTGAGAACACTAAATTGGCATCCATCACTTGGTTGGAAAATTGGAAATCTTTTGATCTCGACATGATTTTCACAAACTTCTTGTCATGGCCCATGTCATGCAGGTGGTAGAAAGATTCTATCCTTTATTAATAAATAAGCATTATTAAACTGTTAACCCTTTCCATCTCTCTGTTATAAACAGCTATTGTTGCAAATCATCTCTATAACATAAAAATCAGTTCATCTCTTTTTATTAACTACTGCTAATGTCATTGAATTTTGATTAAGTCAGTCTTTCAGACACTCCAATAAAAGTAAAATGCTGTGGATGTGGAAAATCTGAAGTTCTGAAGAAGACTCATACTGGAATCAAAACATCAACTCTGTTTCTTTCTCTACAAACAATGCCGAATGTCTTGATTTTTCTTCCCTTTCTTGATCTCCCATTCAGTAGATGTTTGTTATGTATCTCAGCCATACCCATGGCAGTCAAAGCTTTCTCACGCATACTTCACTTCTGGCCAATTCTAGAAAGGTATCTCATGAATATTTGGAGTTGAGGCTGACTGTTATAATCACCACCAGCTAACTCGGACCTGGGATCTTTGTTAATTTGTTAATTTTCAGAGTCAATTGATATTTTGAATGACTGAAAAAAATACCAGTGTCATTCAAATGTGAGGAATCAACTTCTTAATCGCATACATGTTTAAAGATTGGAACAATCTTGATTACCATTTAAAATGTTCTTGCCAAGTAAAGATTATGTCATCCAATAGGTTACCTAGCAGCATTAGTATGTAATTATTTCTCCTGGGCTAATGATCAGTTTATACTTCTTGTATAATTGATTCCAGATAAATGTAACAATTTAGTTATAGAGTCATAGAGATGTACAGCATGGAAACAGACACTTTGGTCCAACCTGCCCATGCCGACCAAATATCCCAACCCAATCTAGTCCCACCTGCCAGCACCCGACCCATATCCCTCCAAACCCTTCCTATTCATATACGCATTCAAATGCCTTTTAAATGGTGCAATTCTACTAGCCTCAACCACCTCCTCTGGCAGCTCATTCCATACACACACCACCCTCTGCGTGAAAAAGTTGCCCCTTAGGTCTCTTTTATATCTTTCCACTTTTACCCTGAATCTATGTCTCTCCCACATCAAGGGAAAAAAAACGTTGTCTATTTAACCTACCCATGCCCCTCATCATTTTGTAAACCTCTATAAGGTCACCCCTCAGCCTCCGATGCCCCAGGGAAAACAGCCCCAGACTGTTCAGCCTCTCCCTATAGCTCCAATCCTCCAATCCTGGCAACATCCTTGTAAATCTTTTCTGAACCCTTTCAAGTTTCACAACAAATTTAACAGAGTGATCTAAGTTTATAAAACATGTTTTTAATTTAATTGTTATCTTTAGTTGTTTATGCTCTCAGCTTTCAATTTTAGTGATTTTAACCTTTCAAAAGTTTTTCTGAATCTACACCTTTCTCAGAATAGTAGGAGAATGGTCTGTCAATATGCTGCTTATATGTTATATTTCTGATAATCAATTGGTGACAGAAAAATCCAAAGTCAGTGTTTATTTGGAATAGATTTAACCATAATTAGAGCAGATAGCCCATAAGGGGCACTATTACAAAAAGCAAGTCACAAAGGAGACACACCAATTTAATTTAAAATATCCTAATACAGCCTTGCCTACACACTATCTATGGATCATGGAAGGCGCAAATCATACACGTGGAGCTGTGTCACTGACTCCACTCTACTCCTTTGTCACAAAATGTCCCTTTGTACTCTTTTAAAGAATCAAATTAACAACCGAAATAAACAAGCCACAGCTTTGGAAAGGCCATGACAAAAACACTCAAATCAAAGGAAGCTTATCAAATTAGATTAAATTTGGTTTTGGTGGGAGATGACAAACTCCAGTTTTGCCAACTGTGTCCACAAGAGGCCTCAAGTGTGTCAGAGGACTCGGCCTACTCCCTGTCCATTGCTGAACATAACCAGGGAAGAAGGGCAAGTTGTCACATCTGATGATCCCTCTACAGAATGCTGTCTGGACTTGTTAATGACTATCTTGACTGGGCCCAAGAACAGACCCATGAAACGATCCTTCGACTTGGCCACTCTCCCACAGGTTTCTCATGTGTCATCAAGTAACCATTATCAATGCCTTTCACTTCAATTGGTACATTGAAAACTTTCATTTACTCAGTCTGTACAATCTAAACAAACTAACCCTGTCTATACTGAATATTGTCTATTTTGCCTGTATGCAAGTGTTTTCCCCAGCCATTACCTCTTTCCAATTTGCAAACATTGAAACAGGCTGCACACAAAGATTTACATTTTGGCTGTTTTTCTAGAAATCCTAACACAAGAATATTTTACAATAACATATTTTGCACTTAACAAGATTGAACCATAACAACCAAACTTAGGGACATCTGTTAAGATCTTTCTCTAAAACAGAAACAGATTAACCTGATTCTCTGGTGGATAAGTCCGCTTTTACATTGCCCTCCCATCAATCTCACTCAATTTTTCTTCTCCTTTGGGGAGCTGATGATTCACAGAGAATGACAGTCTCCTGGATGTAAAGAGCCCTGGACTGCCTTGGTTAAGAGGCCATTTCATCATTTGTCACTGTACATATTAAACTTTAGGAGTTTATTCAACTTAGGTGGGGATCACATCGAGGTTCTAACCTATCCCCACCTGTCAATCATTCTTGCATACTGCTACAGAGACCACTGGATAAAAATCAGCAACAATTACCCTCAGCTAATTCTTTCTCTTCTTGAACCGACGTGATCAATTGTGGAGCATCTGCCACAGCCAAAAGATCGCATTTGGCACCTGTCAACTGGGTATAGCCTGTTACAGAGAAAAATGTCCCAAAGCACTTAACAACTAATGAATCACTGTTATATGGACAATTTTGTTAGGTTACACTGATATATTATAGCTGTACAATAAATATATGCCAGAAGAAATGAAAGAGGAAGATATGTTGGCAATATTCTTTTTCTTTGGTCAACATTTCTCTAATAAAATGAAGGAAAAAGCAATACTCCAGGGTTTAGTTGCTGTTCTAAGTTTTCTTTGCAATTCACAGCATAAAAGAATGTAAATCCATCTTTTACACTTGTATACTATTCAATAAAACTATATAAAATAATTACAATTCATCATTACAAGAAGCACTAAACAGAAATTCTTCCATGTATGTATTTTTCTGTCAGTCATAGAAGTATTAAGTCAATAGTTCATAGTTGATCTGTGGCTAGAATCTATTTATTTGTAATAAATAGTAATTCTTGTTGAGTATAGAAACCTTGTCATTATTTGTGGCTGTGAGAGCAATAAAGATATGCTTCTCTGCTCATCACCCCTTTCACAGTCCAAGAGCTTATGGTAATTCACATTATATGGGGAAGGCTTGACTGGTGAGCACACAGTGGATAAAAAAGACCCTTTTTTTGAATGTTGGAACATTTGGCTTTGTGCAACAAATCACTGAGCACAGTATCTAAAAACTAATGGCTATACTAAGGTATTGGAAAGACCACATCTTATTATTTTTCTGTATTTTTTATAGTGGTCTGAAATAACAAAGAATGTCGAAGGGATTTTCTTTTCAAGCAAATTAGCAGCTCATTTCAAATGTCGACTACAATGCTGCTAATTCAAGTATTGGGGCAAGGTTACTACCAAGAGCATGGCGCGAGGTAGTGTGTACAAAGTAGGATCCAGCAGGTAACAAATAGCTAATTGGTCTTTGGAATAATATTCAGTTGTTGATGATAAAGACCTTCTATCTGCCGACAACAGTATGATCAGCTCCCAAGTAATGCAACAGCATGTGGGTGTGAATAAAATGGTCAGAATCCTTTGAACCTCCGAGTGTCTCTCTGCAGTAAAACAAACCTAAAGCCTGAAGAAGACCAGTTTATTTTCTCTCACCAATTGCTGTGGCATTCAACCAATATGTTAGAGATTTTATAATTTGTAAATCAGTCACTCTGTGCCTCCTTTAAACAAGTGAATGTGCTCCAAGAAGAGAGGTTAACAAACAGCGACAAGCAAAAAAGGATAATCTCAATGAACTTTGTGAAGGGCAACTGAACTGCCTTTCAGTTTTTCTCTCCATCCATAACACCACTTCTTTTCCTTTCTGGCTGTATGCCAGTGTGTGTAGGGATTAGAATTGGAATTAGTAAAGTGTTAAGTCAACAGGTCATAGTTTATCTGTGGCTAGAATCTATTAGTTGTAATAAATAGTAATTCTTGTTGAGTACAGAAACCTTGTCCATGCTTTCTGTCAACGTAGATTATAAAAAAGACTGGCAAATTGAAAAAAATTGCATATTTTGATAAAAGTAACGTCAGTAATGTCTCTGGAAATAACAAAGCTTGATTCCCAACATGCTACCCCAGTCAGACATAACATACCTCAAATAAATAAAACATAAGTATCTGGAACAAGATTCTGCTGTCAGTCCTTGCCAAGTTATTTTCAAAAAGATAAAGTCATACATAATTTGGAAAACACTGATATATAACTTCTGAAATACTCCATGATTCTGCTGGTGCTAATCTGAACTACTTTCATTTAAATTCATCGGGATACTCTATTATAGAATTCTTACAATGTATGCTTTTGTAGTTTAGTTACAATTCTAAAACAAAAGTTCTTCTTTCAGTACCCATTAAAAGTGAGTTATCATTCAAGTTAACTTGTCTGATGAGTTCAGCCACCTCAGGTCAAAATATCATAAGCTTTCAATAGGAAAATGTTAGACTCGGAACATCATTTATAATTCTTAACAATGCTTCAGTCTACATCTACATGGATGAAGGATCATTAAAATGAGTTTGGGTAAGGCAGACCAGAGGCTGCAAGTTTAAATCTTACCATGGCAGCTATGAAATTAAAATCAATAAATCTGGCCATTTTTAGGCTGACAGTAGGTGAGGAAGAAATGCCTCTGAATGCCTAATATCCTTCAGGGAAGGGAACTGACCACCTCTATCTAGTCTCCATTACACATGAATCTTCCCTTTGACTAAATGTTTAATTCTTGATGTCCATAGGGAATGTAAGAATGGAAATTAAATGCTACTCTGTGGAATAATCATTTCTAAAACTGTCATAATAATGTCAAATTTCAAAAGTAAACAATAAGCATACAGTAAGAAAACCATGATTCATTAAAAACTGAAGTTGGTGTTTATTGAGGATTCAGCTTCTATATGTGAGAGAGTTGTGAACATTATTATAAATATAGGACAATTAAAATATTGCTCAAAATCTCACCAGTGCAGCCGCATCTGCCTGTGTATATGGAATGCAGACCGTGGCAGTGATTAATGAGGACCTCATGGTCCACTGGTGGCTGAACAAGTTAATGTTAATGTGACCTACAAGTTGAAGGCACAATACAAGCATCACAATCTACTTATCTATAAATGGTATAGTTTTGAATGCCATTCCATGTCTGACTTGAGCTACTCCTCCTTAATGGTATGCATTAGCATTCTCACAATATGCTAACTTCTACAGAGTGCGTAATCAGCCTCCAGGAAATATTCCGCATATCTGAATCAAAATTAAAGCACTATAAACTAGTTATTTAAAGATCAAACCAATAATCTAAAAGTGGTTTGAGTGAACAAATATAATCAAGTTAAAAAAAATCACTTAAAATAATAGGATCGTATTACGGTTCAGTTACTGTAATGTCCTTAAACAAATGTTGAGTTTATTATCTTTGTACATGCTTCTATGAAGGATGAAGTTCCTAACTTAATTAGCAACACAAATTCTCAATTGTCAATCTGCATTTATGCAAGTAAACTGTTTGAGGATTTGTATAATACAATGGTAGTGTCTCTAACTCTGAGCCAAGAGGCTCAGGTTCAAGTCCCAGAGGTGTGCAATAATAGCTCTGAAAATGATGGTTAGAAAATATCTATACAAGTAAACTCTAATTTTGGTAGCACTATACTAAAATGTACATTCTCCCACCAGCAGGGTGTAAGGTAGGATGGTATGTAAAATCTAGTAGATGGCCTTCCCACCACCCAACAGCCCATGCCCAGTCTGCCCTACTAGGCCTTATGATATCAATTTTACCCATAGCAAGCTGAGGCCCTCATCATGAAACCTGGTAGAAGGTTGTGGTCCCTTGAACCTAGGTGCTCTTCCTCTACAAAGTCATCTCTCCTTTAACCCTCCCTTCTGACGTTTTAAATTTGACCCTTCACCTCTTTCACACTCCATTCAACCCTGAGAGTCACTTGGACTCCTCACTACATTGGGATTGCCTTTTATTCCAACAGTGGCCATTGTTCCTGGCTGGTGCTGCTGTAACTACAGAAATACTGGTTATCAGCTCTCAACTGGGGCTTCAAGATAAGAACAGAGTTCTCACCATAAGGCAGTTAAGACTGCTCCCAGAGTTAAATTAACATCATTGGGATCATGGGTGGGCACTCCTCCTACCATCCCTTGTTTCCATCCCCAGGTGTTTTATCCAGGAAGGTAAGAACCATATTGCCCCATAAAATATAGCCTGTTATTTCTAATGTTCCTTTTACTTGGCACCTTAATTTTATAAATGTCCCTGGCGCTAAATGAAACTTGTCCATCAGATTCTGGTCCACATCTCCTCATCCAGATCATTTTTTTAACATGTCTCTTCAAAATGTAATCAAACGTAGGTTGTGCATTGGCTAAATATCACCATCTCCTTCCCTAACCCTAACCCTCCAAATGTCCAACACCATCTTTCTCCAATGATGTACTTACCTTTCTATTGGGCTAAATATCAACTATCAGTCTTCTTCAGATACAATGTCATTTAGATCCTCAGAACAAAAAGAAACTGTTTAAAATAAGTCATTACACTAGTTTGCAGAAGCAGTCTACCCTGGAAATTCTTGCTGCAATGTCATTGAATTTGCGATAGCAGCTCCATGCTGCAATATGAAATTGAAAAATGCACATTTAATTTGCTGCAATGATTGAACAGTGCAATCAACTCCATCAGTCTCCCTGACAACTGTTTGAGTCTGAACTAGGATGTTCTCAAACCTGATGCCATATTTGTTTCTGATCAGAGCTCCTGCCCACAAACATTAGCTGTGTGTCTAAGACTACCTGTCGAGTTATCTCTCAACTTCACCCCACTGTCTTTAGATTAGATTAGATTACTTACAGTGTGGAAACAGGCCTTCGGCCCAACAAGTCCACACCGCCCCGCCGAAGCGCAACCCACCCATACCCCTACATTTACCCCTTACCTAACACTACAGGCAATTTAGCATGGCCAATTCATCTGACCTGCACATCTTTGGACTGTGGGAGGAAACCGAAGCACCCGGAGGAAACCCACGCAGACACAGGGAGAATGTGCAAACTCCACACAGTCAGTCGCCTGAGGCGGGTATTGAACCCGGGTCTCTGGCGCTGTGAGGCAGCAGCTAACCACTGTGCCACCGTACCGCCCACCAAATCATCCGTGGATAAAATAACTCAACACATGCCATAATAATAGTTTTACTCTATTATTCTCAAACCTGGCCAGTTTCCCATTCTATACTTTGTTGCTCATGGCCCATTCTCTCATCACATTCTGCCCTTGCTGGTCATAGTTCAGAAAGGCTCAATTGTAAACTTATCATCCAATTTTCAAACCCCTTCATGGGGACTTACCCCTCCCAGATTCTATAAACTCCTTCATATCCTACACACTCAGATATCTGTGTCAACCCAGATTCCTGGACATCCTGCTGTTAATTTAGATTAGATTAGATTACATTACAGTATGGAAACAGGCCCTTCGGCCCAACAAGTCCACACCGACCCGCCGAAGCGAAACCCACCCATACGCCTACATTTACCCCTTACCTAACACTATTGGCAATTTAGCATGGCCAATTCACCTGACCCTGCACATCTTTTGGACTGTGGGAGGAAACCGGAGCACCCGGAGGAAACCCACGCAGACACGGGGAGAACGTGCAAACTCCACACAGTCAGTCGCCTGAGGCGGGAATTGAACCCGGGTCTCAGGCGCTGTGAGGCAGCAGTGCTAACCACTGTGCCACCGTGCCGCCCACACGGCTCATAATTTGTGGTCTTTCCCATACATTCCTAGGCCTCAGCTCTGAAATTCCCTCCTGTTATACTTCATCGGGGTAGCATGCTGCAAAGCAAGACCACTATTCCCAGATCATCTTACAAGTTAAAGATTTACCTGTCTTTTAGACCAAGATTAACAGAAAGCAGAGACAAGGTTTCTGTATTGAAGAAGAGTTGCTATTTATTACAAATAAAGAGGTTCTAGCTACAGAGAAACAATTATGAACCATTAATTTGTAACTCTACCAGCTTCAAATCTAACTCCTTAAAAAACGTAACCTGCATACAAACACAGACAAACACAAACACTACATGGCATCTTGGACAGAGGGAAAGACTGGGAAGGCCGTTCAGTGGGCCCTGACAACGGGGTTGCTGAGATGATCATTTTGGCTGGTCAGGATTTGCTGCGCCTTGATCTTCCTACTCCTTTTACTTGTTTGTAGGAGGCACTGGTGATTTGGTTCACGCATAAATTAACTGACTCATTGGTTAAAAGCTACTGATGAGGGTAAATAAACTAGCTTTCTTCAGGCTTGAGGTGGTGGTGGTGGTGGTTTGAGGGGGGGGGGGTGGGAGGGTTGGAATCAGAGGACTGGTGGCTTTTCAAAAACATTCACAGCCATAATCTATTCAGCTATCTGGAAGCCAATCACAGTCATTGGCAAGCAGAAGGTCTTTGTGTCATTGAAAAACTGAATAACATTGCCCAGACCAATTAAATATTTAGTGCCATCTAAATCTCCACTGGTGTATATCATTTGCCTCTAGTTCATCTGCAACTAAATGTCTTTCACTACTTGAACAAACAGCACTTACAATGGGTGTCAGGTAGTTTGCTGAGTTCAGTGATCCTTTCCAGAATCCTCGGTTTTTAAAATTGTCTTTTGCCTATTTCTGTCTACAATCAATAATATAGAAAATTTAGAAAGGTATACTCTTTAAAATCTTCACAATTCTCCATCTCAGTTTACTTAATTTGAAGTCTATTTCTTTGCTCATGTTGCTTGGTATCAAATCACATTTTATAATGCTCCTATGAAGCATGCTGGGATGTTTTGCGAATTTAAAGGTAATTTACATACATAAATTGTTATTGAATAGTTTGCTAACAATCAATGATAAAACCCAAAAGCAATGAGTGAGTTTAATGAAACAAAGTATGTACATAGAACTGAAGAATGAAATACTGTGTGTGTTTACATATACCATTGTTCCCTGTGTGAAATGTCCTGTAAACACAGTCATTAAACTGACAGCAAAGCTGACATTTGCAATCCATCATAGACCCAGAGATAAATATGGCCTGGTCAACCTACATCAGATAGCAAGTCATGGGTGAACATTGCAACTTTTTTTTTATGCAACCTTTAACCAAAACTTGAGCTAGATTACATTTGTTTCCTATATAGAATATTTAAAAGAACATGTCCTTCATGAGATAAATAGAGGACAAGAGTGAAGTTTGATGCAATGAATTGAAGTGTCATTACTGTTCCTTACCAGTCAACAATGCTTTAAGAGAACAATGCAGTGACCATGCCATGGACTGCTGTAGGCAAGTCTATGAATTCTGCTTCTCCTGCAAACTCTTGCCTGCTGATTATCTCTTTGTGGATTATATGCTCTTGGTTCTCTGGGATATTTTGTGTCTAGACTGTCATTCTCAGTGGCTGTTTTTCTAAACCATGACTCATCAATTTATTTTTACATCTCAAGCTTCACCCTCACTTAAAATGAGGCTCCTCCACTCTCTATAATACTGTAAAAGTTTTATTAATAATATGCTATATATCATAATAAAGTCAGTTCTCTAATAGTGTTCTCCGTCTTTATTGCATATTTCTTGCTCTCTGCACTGCTAAGTTGATTTCGACTGATGTCAGAGTAGCATTACCACTTACATTCTACAAATGTACAAAATAGGACCAAGAGTAGGCCACTCAACCTTTAATCCTGCTGGTGCCAATAAAGATCATGGCTGATCTGATTACATAAAATTTCTGACTATCATCAATAACCTTTCATCCCCTTTCCTTTCAGGAATCTACCTCTGCCTTAAAAGATATGCATGAACTCTGTTTGAATGGTCTGCTGGTGAACAATGCTCATTAGAAGCACAACCTCATATCATCTCTGTCTTAAACGGGCATCCAGTTATTTTGAAGCAGTAATCCCAGTTCCGAATTTCCCACAAGAGGAAACATCCTTTTACTATCCACCCTTAGGATCTTATATAATAAAACGAAGAACTGCAAATGCCAGAGATTTGAAATAAAAATGGAAATTGCTGCTGAATCTCTGCAGGTCTGGCAGCACTGGTGGGGAGAAAACAGAGTGAACATTTCAAGTCCAGTGACTCACACCCAAAGTTTTGATGAAGAGTCATTGGGCTCAAAATAGTAATTCTGCTTTCTCCCCACAGGTGCTGCCAGGCCTGCTGAGTTTCGCCAGCAATTTATGCTATTGTTTCAGGATCTTGAATGTTTCAATCAAGTTGACTCTTCTTCTTTGTAACTCCAGTGGAATACATGCCTAGCCTATCGAACCTTTCCTCATTAGACAACGCAATATCCGAGATATTAGACTATTAAAACTTTTCTCAGCTCCTTCCAACATATTTGCATCCTTCCTTAAAAAAAAGACTGATACTGAACACAATACTTTCTATTGGTTCCACCAACACTCTGTATAACTAAAGTATAACTTCCCTCCTTTTGTATTCAATTCTATCCTCACTATTAACAGTTTCCTAAGCCCAGTCTGGTTGGGTTCTTCGGAGGGTTGGTGTGGACTTGTTGGGCTGAAGGGCACGTTTCTATACTGTAGAGAATCTAATCTTATCTAATGCATGATAAAACACTCCAGGACTAGAAAGTGGGTTGCCCACCTCTGGATGTGATTTGCAACACAGCCATGTCTTTTCATGTGTAAATTTGATTAATCCAACTCAACTGAATAATTGTATTTTAAGCCATGTGGGTCCCATGCTGCTGTTCTATTTTAATCTTCTAGTTACTTCTACACTAAAAAATTAATCCCAGTAGCCCACAAACATTTGTTCATTAATTATGTGGTGCTTTTAAAAGGAAGCTGCACTGAAGCATATAACTCACATTCAAAAAAATTAAAGTGATCAATATGGCAGAAAGAGGATTCCAAATTGAAGGATGCTGCACTGAAGACGTCAGTGCTAGAGGTGGGCAGGACAAACGAGTTATGTTTTCTGAGGGTCTTGGAAGTTCTTCAGAACAAGCTTCAAAACAGAGTGTAACATGTGATCAGAGAAGTCAACATTTGGAGGGTGGACCTTTGGTCCTCTGAGCCACAGGTGACCCAAGAGGTGGACATAGAACAACAGCACAGCAATGATGAGGTGACCCTTTAAACTGATCTGGGACACAATAACCAACTCAGTTATTGTTCTTACACATCAGCTGGAGTCTAGGATATAGATGTAAGCAGTATCTGGTGAGACATTCAGACATGAAAGGATGGCAGCCATAGAGATCAAGATGGCTCAGTTGTTAGCAAAGGGCAAAGGCACAGACAACTTTTGTTGTGGAGAAATAGATGTAAACGATAATGGGATGTCATACAGAACAGCATTTATGAACACTGAGTTATTAGGTGCATTGACTGGTCAGGGTGCCTCCTGTCACTACCAAGGCACATATAGAACTACAGTTCTAATTTGGCAGAGGGCATGGCACAGACTTGACCAAATCAAAAGTTATCTATGCATCGGTTCCTCCAAGAATACACAACACCACATCTTGCAAATTCCAGAACTCACTATAATACATTCAAAAATTCAGCAGAGAACCTCTAAATGCTTTACAAAAGAAACAAGTTCTTGAAATTTATCTTGCTTACAATTTGAGTATCGGGTCCTTGAAATAATACTTATGGAAGCTCCTCTTTATGATCAGAACACATGTTTGCAGAGTGAGCTATGGATCTGTAGTCAGGATTAATTTTATCCAAATTAGCACTCTTGAGTTATAGCAGCTGGTTAGGCCATATGATGCCAGAGGAATATTGTTTTAAGCCTTCTAGGGCACAGTGTGGACACTGCTACATGTGTCCTTCTCATTACCAAACTGTGTGCCATCTTTACAAGAGGTAGATGGCAGTTCACAGTACCCTAGAAAATCTGTCGTTGGCCTCTTCTGCACAGCCCAGATCTCCACTACACAAATAATAAAAAAAAACCTTAGTTTCCACAACAGTAATCTCTCTGATACACTATTAATTGTTAAGACATTGCATCTCAACTTTTATTTTTCTGTATGTGAAATGTAATTCACAGATAAGTGTGTACTAATACTTTTATTTCCATTGCCTAAATAATTTATCAAAACAAATATAAAGAAAACATAAGTTAATAAAACTTCATGAACATGTCCACTTTTGAAAAGACAAGTTGATTTTATGGGCAAACAGAACCAAATATGTAATTATGTCACAACTTTTCAAGCAGTTTATATGATTCACCATCAACAAAAGGTGCAAAGATCAATACACCAACTTACGTCGAATTTTACCTCCAGTCATCTGTATTTTGGTTATTTGAGGTTGAATTTCATGACATAAATGTATATTCAAACAAAACTGAAATTGAACACAGCTTCTTTTTCTGTTTGGTATCTTAATTAAGTCAGAGATACAGGCAATTTGCAGATCAACGGTCTAATTTTGCAAAGTTTCATGACTGGCTTGGCACCTCATTAGGCAGAATGAACTTTAATATGCCGTAGTCTTAACTGTTACTTGTTCTCACTTCCAGGGAGCATAGCCTTTCAAAGTTTCCAAATGTCAAAAAGGGTAATAGTTTCATTTTATTTTTTTTAAACCCAACCCTAAAGAGTTTAAGTAATTCCAGATAGCATGCAGAAAGGGCATGAAATGGTTGTTTAAAATGAGTTTAAAAGATTTAAGCTATGTTACAGAATATACACAACTATGTTCACTTCCAAGCATAGGTGTACTAAAACTAATTACCAAATTTGTCATCAAACTAACGTAAGTACTATTCACCAAGCTCAAAAGCTATGCAATGGCCTTAGCTCGGTGATAATACTCTTGCCTCTGACTCAAATGATTGTGGGTTCGAGTTCCAATCCAAAACCTTGAGCAAATAATCCAGGCTGGCACAAATGCAGTTTTGAGGAGTGCTGTACCATCAGAGTATTGCGCTTTCAGAGTGCTGAGTTATCAGATGAATTGTGGAGCCAAGATGCTGCCTATCCTCCCAATGGAACTAAAGGATCCCTTGCTACTATTTCAAAGAGGAGGTGGAGAGTTCTTGCCAGTATCTTGGACAATGTTAATGCACAGCCAACAATAATTAATTGAGATTTGTGCCAGATTTTCTGAAGAGTGATAAGCATATGCAAATGACCATTCCACTTTTTTTAACGAAAGTAAAGAAATCCACATTTCTGATGGGAGATTCTGATCAGGGCTCTCGCAGGAATGCAGAGCCAAACCTCCATTCTGACACAGCCCCTCATAGTACAGAACATCAGGAGAGGGCAAACTATACTTACACACAGCAATCAATTTGCTCATTGTATAGGTTAAAGGTCCACTCACTTTTACAGCTCCTGTGAAACGCGAAGTGTATAAGGTAAAAGTGAGAGGTCATGATAGTTGGAGGCTAGGGTACCAATTGGGTAGGAGGTAGGTCAGCAGATAAGCTGAGTGCTAAGGAGGTAGGGTGCCAGATAGATTTACTGCCAGCTGATTGAGGTAGGGTGGCAGGAAAGGTATCAGGATATCGGGAGGGGGGTGTGGAGAGTTAGATCCTTAGAAAGTGTCAGGACAAGAGCAGGGCCTTTCTGTGGTGAGAAAGGAAGAGTCAGGTCCAGTGACGTGGAAAGGAGGGAGTTGAGATGGAGAGGGCAGAATGTCCAGAATAGTAAAGATCACTAGTACAATGCAAATTTCAATGCACAGTTCAGTCAAAAAACATTCTTACAAACTTTCCATAGATGTTACATTTAGAGCACCTGTGTAGAGATCCTTAAAACCCACGGCCCACTGTGTGTTATTAATGACATTCTGGACTCACCTCTCCCGTTGCTTATGATGGAACCAATTGTGCAGCACTGGCCAGCAACAGGCAACTGCAGTGACTCTTGCCAAAACAAAGCAATCTGGACAACTACAGATCAATTAGTTTTAAAATTAGTAACTAACAAGTAATGAAATTATGAGTGATTTTTGGAGATATTGTCTTTAAGAGAGTTCGCCTTTAAGGACTCCATGTACTCTGTGTATACAATGTTGTGACTCTGTTACGAATCAGACCAAACTCCCTCAAAACATGCGAAGAAGATAGACCAGGTCTTAACTTTTTTTTAAGGCAAGTGTAAGATGCTACATTCCAGATGTGATTTGATTTGTCAAACTACTAGGCTTTAAGCAAAACCTATTTTATTCTTACAGCAGAGTTAAAATATAAACAAAAGCAATTGCATAACTTCTAACTCTTTCAAAATACTTAAAATAACATATTATTTAACTACTATTCATCAACTGTTCCAATATAGCAGCATTTCATAAATACATCGTTGGCAAAAGCAAATTCAGCAAAACAGATGTTCCTCACTTGCTATCTGCTCCAGGCTAGGAGAAGGAATGCTGACAGAATGAATCAGTCAGAGAACTCAAGCTTTTGTAGGAGCAGAGAGAGAGAGAGAGCTGTATCTAGCAGGTTCAACTCACAAACCCCAACTTCAGCAACTGAAAGCAAAAACTAAAACCCTGGGTCTGTGTGCACGTGACTCCATCCACTCATGTGTGCTTTGTCTACTTAAATAAAATAACCCAAAACTATTTAGTTTGCTTTCAACGGAGCAGACACCTTGGTTTACAATACCCCTCTTCCAGAGGAACAGGACAGAACAAATCCTTATTAAAGGCACATATTGTCACACTGCCAACTATTTAGTCTGCGTTGGGGCTTTTCAAGCTGCACGTACACAAATCAACTGATTTGAAGCAATGATACTAATACTATGCATGCCAGATCCCAAAGTGAGAACTGACTTGATATGCCATAAATTTCTTTTTTTTTCATTTAGTTTTCCATGGAGATCAGTCTTTGAACATATTCACAAGTGGCTACTGATGACCTTTAAACAAAGAGTATTAAAGTTTGTGACACAAAAAAAGGTATTATACCTCAAAAGTACAATTTAAAACAAAGTCATTACAAACACTAGCAAAAAAAGTCAATTTATCAATTCAACAATAATTGTAAATACCCAATGCCAGTCTTTTCATGTCCATGCAACAGTTTCTTGTCAAGTTGTCATGGTTGGAATCAATTCCTTTCTCAACAATATTTTGTGTATTCATTTGTTGCTATTTCCTTCAATCAACCTCCCTCCCTGTGACCTTTAAACAATAGGCAACTTGCATCACTATTAAAATTGAGCATGTGTTGACTAACCTCATGTCTTCAACATCATTATAGGATTGCTTCATCTCTGACACGTCCACAACCTTCTGCTCCTTGACTTTTAATTAAAGCAACTCAGGAATTCTCTAACCTTTCCCTTAGTGATTTAGAGACTGGTACTAACAATACCTTTGATAAAATTCCATCTGAATGGCTGTTTCACAAAGAATGATATCAGCAAGTACTTCCCAAAGTGAGCAGTCTGTGTAATCCTCCAGTAAAAAGTGTTCAACTGGCATTTATCTACAAGCATAGGAAGACAATAGATTTCGACAGAAGCATAAACTAAACTATCTTCTTTGCAGAAAATCATTGTGTGGTCTCCTTCTCTGCTATAACCATTCAGCCCATTGTATTGCACAGGCCTTTTGGAGCGACAAATCATTTAAATCATACCTCTTTCTCTCTTGCCTGTTTAACTTTATTCCTTTCCAGAAAATGAAAGTTTTTGAATGTCTCAATTGACCCTACCTCCATTGGACTACCAGACAGTGCTTTTCAGATTTTTTTTTCTTTAAGTGAAACATATACTTTGTGTTCAAATTATTAAACATTTTCCAAATCCTGTGTTGGGGTTCCCCATGGCTGAAAACACCACAAGATGGCCAAAAGCGATTTTTAGTTGAGAGTGTGGTGCTAGCAAAGCACAGCAGTTCAGGCAGCATCTGAGAAGCAGGAGAATCGACATTTCGGGCATGCGCCCTTCACCAGGAATCTGATAGCCCTTCCTGGTGAAGGGCATATGCCTGAAATGTGGATTCTCCTGCTCCTCGGATGCTGCCTGACCTGTTGCGCCTTTCCAGAACCACACTCTCAACTCTGATCTCCAGCATCTGCAGTCCTCACTTTTCTCAAAAATGGCTTTTAGTTGACTTTAAATAGCTTGTTTAGTGTAGTATTGAAGTAAACCATAAGTTAGGGCAATTATAGCTTTGCAATCAAAATACATTCAAGGAAACAAGATTATAATCATGCAAAAAGGGTCTTGGAGCAAACATCCAGCTGCAGCTTTATATACAGGGACAGCTGGATAAGGACACCCTTGAGTATGCTGATAGAAAACTTCTGTTCCAAGCTGATTTTAAAGTCTGAAATCTACCATAATTAGATTGATTTTAGTTCAGACTTTCAAATAATCATAGTGGTAGATTTTGAATATATACACACGTAACCTTTAAAAAAAACAATAAGCATGAATGAGATTCCACTAAAAATCCAATGGACAGAACAGGCTTAGAGAGTAAGGGAGGGCCCCAATATTCCTTACAGGGAGAATGGATTTACAGGTGCAAAAATCAGCAGTATTAGAATGTAGTTTAATATAGCATGCATTCTGAAATCCCCAAGAATAAAAATAAGGGTTACTGGTAAATATTATGAGATCATGGAGGACCAAGTATTGTCCAAAATCCTGTCCATTATTGACCATGCAGTCACTTGATTAATTTGATTGGGTATGTGCATACTCAATTAGGAATATGATTGGCCTGTAATTGCCAAAGATGGGCAGAAAAAAAATGTGTAATAATTTATATCTTCCCTTTGTTCATTATAGAAGCTTCTGACACCCAGATGTTTCTTTCCCCGGTGTAATTTCAATAAACACTTTGATGCTAGAAGCAGACTTTGGGTGTTGAGTGATTTATTTAGTCATTCTAATCCAACAACATGTACCTGGATCCCAGGAATCCTCTGTGAACATGTACCTGGAACCCAGGAATCCAACCATTTCTTATTATGTTTTTGAGGAGTCTCGTGTTGTTGTCTGGAGGAATCTAAAACTCAGTCCCTTATTTTTTATTGGTGTACAAATATGCATTTTGATACTTTTCTGTAATTATTCATTTATAACTTTCTGAAAAGAGCCTGACTCTTTCACATAATGCTACTCATTAAAGTTACATTCCCTCTGCAGTTAGTGGTAGGCACACTATATAATGGTAGGCTTCTGAATGCTCTCACTTCTCCTGTTGCATGCTATTTCCTGCAACATGTTTGGAAAAATAAAATGCACTCATGCACACACTTGAACATGTGGATAGAGTCAACTAAGTCTCTCAAACATATCTGGCTATGTTACCAAATTTCCAAATGTAATAGTAGCTTAATGTCACCTTTGTAGCCAGTTTCATTGATGTGATGTGGATTGAAATGTGTTGACTCTAAACTACATGTTGAAATGGCCCAACAGGCCACTCACTTCAAGTGCAATTAGGCACGAACAACAAAAGGTATATTGGAAGCAGCTCAGAAATGGTTTAATCAAGCTGATACCTGGAAAGCATGCATTGTCTTATGAGGTAAGGTAAAAAAAACCCTGGCTTGTCTCCCCTAGAGGATAGAAGATTAAGAGAGGCCTTGGTTGAAACATGCAAGATCCTGAGGGAACTTAATAAGATGGTGAGGTGGGAAGAGGACGTTTTCTTTCATGGTAGAATCTAGAACTAGGGGTCGTAGTTTTAAAATCAGGTATCACTCATTTAAATCAGAGATTAGACCAAAGCTTTTCTCTAATTGGGTTATTCAAGCTCTCTTGGCAGTGATGTTCACACCCCATAAATGACAAAAAGAAAACAGGTGCTTTTAAATGAGCTTTATTGAGTCAATGTCACATTAGTTCAAAGTTTTGCATTTTGTGAGTTGATCAGAATGAATTCATTTTGGAATTTTGGAACGGTCGTTCGAAATTGTAGAAGCTCTAACACATCAAGGCAAATTTAAGATTTAAGTTAATAGAGACAGATCAATTTTCAGGGGAGTGAACACTGACATGGTCAGAAAGGTAGCTAAGAATTACAAAGTTCCTTTTTGTGATTTGTAGTGTAAACACCACTTCCCAAACATTAATTAACTCATTTTTTCAAAAGGGAAATATTAGGAACCCCAACACCAAACTTTCATTCCCACATCCAACTTTGAATAGCAAAAGCTAAACAAACACTGAAAATTTCTGAGTTATATATTCTTCATTTAAAAGTGAAAGATTATTGTACGGTTTCACGTAAACTTCTTGTCAATATTTCAGTGAAGGGATTAATTTAGAGTAATACAGCAAAGAAAAAGTACTCATCTGTGGCAAAATAAATGAAAACATGAATGGGAGAGAGGTGTACATGGGCAATCAAGCCAATATCATCAGTTAGCTGATTTACAATCCTGTAGGGACTGAAAGATCTATAAGTTTTCCAGTGACCTGTGCAAAACAATGCACGTGGTTTGATGTTTTCAAGCTTTTACTGTCACACTCAACTTAAAATCTACATAATCAATTGTTAATTTTAGTAGGCAATTAATATACTAATATACAAAAAGGTACTTCTTATTAATTCATTCACACAACCGAAAATGCCAAACATATTATATTACATTCCCAGCCGTAATGTTGTGTTTAAAAATCCCAAGCCTCTCCTAACTTTAGCAGGATCTCCTGGCCCTACCACACCAGTGTTTTGTTAGCACCCTTTTAAACAAAGTCCCATTCAATTAATTTTTTCGATTAGATTACTTACAGTGTGGAAACAGGCCCTTCGGCCCAACAAGTCCACACCGACCCGCCGAAGCGTAACCCACCCATTCCCGCATGTTTACCCCTTTACCTAACACTACGGGCAATTTAGCATGGCCAATTCACCTGACGTGCACATCTTTGGACTGTGGGAGGAAACCGGAGCACCCGGAGGAAACCCACGCAGACACGGGGAGAACGTGCAGTCAGTCAGTCGCCTGAGTCAGGAATTGAACCCGGGTCTCTGGCGCTGTGAGGCAGCAGTGCTAACCACTGTGCCACCGTGCCGCCCACAAATCATCCGAGCATTATCATTTGGACTTCCAGTAATAGGTATCATCTGATGATTTGCTGCTTTTTGTCTCTTCATAATCTCCCATTAACTGAATAGGCGTTCCATTCTCACTTGGACTCTGCTTGGAAATTAGCCTCTCCCTTTTGAACAGCATAAAATTCCTAGTTAAGTGTTTTCCCTAATAAACCCCTCAGTCTGGCTGGCACTGAGAGTCTTTTTTACGTTATGGTCTGATAACCCCATGGAAAATTTAATCAGATATCACTGTTAAATATTGTTATTCAATGTTTATTTAGGAAAGTTAATAAAATGTTACTATTTGTTGTAAGTTGATTTGAATATAGAAGTATGAATGTTTCAGTTACATAAGGCACTGGTGAGAACACATCCAGAATACTATGCACAGTGGTGGTTACCTTTTTTAAGGAAGTGTGTATTGGAAGCAGCTCAGAAATGGTTTAATCAGGCTGACACCTGGAAAGAATGGATTGTCTTGTGAGGAAAGATTGAAAAGCCCAGGCTTATATCTACTGGAGGATAAAAGATTAAGAGAAGCCCTGATTGAAACATGCAAGATCCTGAGGGATTTTGACAAAGATGGGTAGGTGGGAAGAGGATGTTTCCTTTCATTGTTAGAATCTAGAACTAGGGATCATGGTTTTTAATCAGGTATCACACATTTAGAGATAAGACCAAAGCTTTTCTCTAATTGGGTTATTAGTCTTTCAAACTCTCTTACTGAAAAAGTTGATGGAAGCAGAATTTTTAATATTGTTAAGGTAAAAATAGGTAGAGATTTGTTAGGTAAGGGGGTAAATGGGCTGTTGGGGTAAGTCCTAATATGGATTTGAAGTTTCAATCAGATCAGCCATGGTATTATTGAACTGCTGAAAACGTTTAAGGAGCCAAGAGGCCTACCCTGTTCAGAGTTTGAGTGTTCATTTTATTTTGCAGTCATGGAATATTTAGATTTTACAATATTTAGATTTTACAATATTGACACCTTGTTTGTCTCTTCAGTCCTGCTCCAATATTCATAGTGTTGTATTTTCTTAAATATTACAAGTGCATATTTATGCTTTCAAAAATATCAGCTGAAGTATTTTTTTTAAATTCCCACTTGGACTTTGCTCTTGGAACAAAGCAACAGAAGCAGCTGTGTGTTCTCAAATGAACCAACTAAATTTATAATTCAAAAAAAACCAAAGGAATATCAAAAGAAGAGATAAAACATTCATGCTGATCAATTCAATGCTTTGAAGAATGATGACAACTTAATTATATGACAGTGTTAACAGAAATTTCTTCTGAATGATTTGTATAAATTCTAAAGGTAATTCATGCACCACCTTCAGGTATATTTGCCTCTGATAACATTCACAGGGCTTCATATGGGCACATTTGTTCTGTTTGGATGCAGCAAAAGCACAACAGTTGAGTGTACTGCTCCGCTCACTCAAGCTTCTTATACAATCCACCGCACTTTGTCAATTATTAACATCTGGACCACCAGCTACCCAAATCTTGCATTCAAACTTCCTCCTTCAAATCTATCTGCTCCCCTTTACTTCTTTAAGACTTTTATTCAATCCACCTCATTAACCAAGATTTTTTGGTCAGCACATGTAATACTTCTTCCTTTGGCGAGCACTTTTTTTCTTTATTCTGGCAAAGTGCTTCAGACTGTTTTATGCAAATGAAGGTAGTTCTTGGAGGAATAGTAATAACAGAGCTTCAATTTGAAACAGTACTGTCTTTCAAGACTTGTATAATTCATTTCATGGATAAGGTATCAAATTTTAATATATCCCCCATTAAAAGACTGGATGGCTCAATGTTAGCTACTGTATCTCGAAGACTTCTGAATTCAAATTGTGATGAGCTAGATAGAATGAGATTTTAATGCCCTTCAAGAAAATAAGATGAGTCAATCTTTGTCTAATTCCTGGTATGTAGAAATCTGCAGCCATATTTTAGTAATGGCTGCACTTATGAAAATTGATGCAGAAAGTGGGAATTGCACACTGTAGTAGGAAATTAAAAGTAACACAGAGAATGATGTTATTTAGAAATGTGAATGCCCCAAAGGCACCCTTTATTCATATATTAACTGTACCTCTCTTCAGATGACAATGTTTCCAGTTGGCAGCTTGGGTGCCTGTTATACTTGCTTAGCAGCTGAAAGCTACTCATTGTTACAGATACTGAAATGGCAGACCCTGGTAGGAATTTCAAGCTCCTGCAGTTTTTTTTTCAGAGGGACCCAATTACTGGGACTCTGAAAGTTGAAGAAATACTGAAGGAGGCAACTAAAGGAACATTGGAGAATATTCTTAATTGGAAAGCATAGTCCATAATGCCATTACCTATTAGGTCCCAAACTTTTGATATTTCAATCTATCAACAATTTTATTCATCAATCTCCGTGAAAGTATCTCTGGACCTTAATTTAACTGAATTATCTTTCCTCATCAGTTTTCCTACCCTTAACCAATTGTTCTATGCTCAGGATGAGCAAACACACCCCTGTTATATTGTCCAATATGTGCTGGTGTTGCGAAGTTGAAGGCGTGCTCTGTACCTTTAAGAGAGAGTGTATGCTGTTTTGCATTGAGAGCTTCCAAGTACCTGTCATATAACTATCTAGCAGTCTCAGAGTGTACTGGAAAATTGAAAGAAATGTAACATTTGGATGTGAAATAGGTACCCAAGTTGGTTGCTATTTTGACAACAATTTGAATCTAACCAATCAGTTTAAATTATGCCCCAGGATACTAAAACCCAATCAATTTTGAATTTATTGTTTTTGTCAACATCGAACCAATGAAATGATCTGATCTTGGGGGTATATAAAAAAGCAGGCCTTTTGAATGTCAGACAGGGTAATTGCCAACAAAACACTCTCTATCAAAGGTACCTTTTCACATAAAAATTATTTGCAGTAAAAGAAAGACGATGACCCATGGAGATCTTCATTCGGAAGAAGGGACACCAACGACGACAGCTACTATGTGGTTTTGAGATTAAGTTGATGTAATTTTAATAAGTGTTTTATTGGAACAATACATTGTTATAGAGTTAGGGGCAGTTAAGAGAAAGGGGGGCTTAGAGTTATGAATAGTTGTTGTTTAATGTTCACTTTTAGAGTTAAGGAATACATTGTTTTTTTTGTTACATAGTAGAATTTGGGAGTTCTCTCACTCATATTTTAATAGATTATGAGGTGAGGTGAGCTTTTCTGGGTGTTTGGTTTAAATAACAGAAAGGTTCACCACTGTGTCGTAACACTGGCAAGCTAAAAAGTTCCAGCAATTTGCACATGCTCAGAATGCATAGATGCAATTAAAATGCTTGTAATTGTTGAGATTTAAAAGTATCAATTAAGATAGTGAGGATGAACTACCGGAAGATACAAAAGGCAATTTAGGGATGTTTCATTCAAACACTTTGAAATGTAACTTCTTGTTTTGATTCAAAATGATTTGTACAAAATAAATGTAAAGAAATAATTTTTTTGTATAAAAGCAGTGTAAGTGGTTTATGTTGGTAAATTAATAACACACCATCTACTGCCATGACAGGCAATCATTACAGGACATGGTTATTTGTGTGAGAAATTCCATTCAAATGTTACCAAGCAGGTTGACAGGTTATACTTAGTTAAAATTACATCTTAAAATTTGGCATTTCAACATTAGTATCCAATTAGCAAATGTTTATTTTGAAGCATACAGCAGAACATGCAAACTACAAAGAGTTTCAATTGGTGTGCAACCCATATAAATACTTTGTAACATCTGAAACCTAAAGAGGCTGCAAGGCATTTGTGTCACATCATCAAGACATACAAAATTCTAATATTCAGTGAATTCTCATTAAACAATGGCATCTCAATATATTACACACACACACACCTCAAATACATCACCACAGGAATAACACTTGTTTTAATCAAGATGAATGCATAGGAATGATGACAAGACTTGAACCCACACGAAGGGCGAATTTACCCCGCTTACAGAAACTTTTTAGCAGAGGTGGCAGGGGAACTTCTTGCATGGAGGGCAAAATTATTTTGTTAAACTTTGGGTATTAACAATATTCTTTTAGATAGGTCTGCCTTCTGCAGCAGCCCTTCCACTCCATTAAATTCATTAATACCTCCAGCTGCTGGAATTCCATTAACGAGAGCAATCTTGTCAGGAAAAACATGTTCATAAGTTATATAATATATATTAGGCATGAACTTGGTGGACTAAACTTCTTCCTCCAAGTTTTTGTGAGTCTTGATTAACTACCTGCCTGCCCAATGGTTTCCTTTTATCTGATTCCATTCCAATCTTACCATTTCGCCACTCACCAGATACTTAACAAACACCAAACACCCAGCATCCCTTGTGCGCAGCTTTGAAATGCCATTATACACACAGACAAGTGTTGGCGAACTGACATCATCTGCCATAGGTAGAAAAATGACACAGCAGCTACAACACGATTCTGCTCAAGGTATATAGCCAGCATCACTAATATGTCTTTGCACATACACTCCCATTCTCACTACTGTTTAAACACTAAGCCGCTCAGTTTAACTGTCCTGAGCTACATCCCATCTAGACACCTTCTTTAGGTAACCATTACACTGTCCCCAATGCCTACTAGATACCCACATCCTGTCATTGTCTAATAGATAGCATCACATATAGGCAAGCAATTAGTCAAACCCAAACAAGAATTTGTATTTGCAGCCATCAAGGTGAACACAGACAAAATAAATAGAGACTGTAATCCATTCCAACAATTCAAACCAAATGCTGGCAAATTTGCATTGCATATTGTCTGCTGCATCCAGCTCTCAATTACTGGAACTGGGTGTCAATCAGGTCCTATTTGCTTGTAGTGCCAGATAAAACTGAGCTCTGTTATGCACAAAGAGAGCCTTCTTCCCCAGTGTCCACATTAAACTCTTCAGAAGCCTGTTCTTGTTCCTCCATTTTCTCAGCATGTGTCACATCACCTCATTGCATACTCTAAATGTAAAGTATGTCAGAATGATGGACCTTCCCACATTAGTTCAAGTATTTTACCAAACCCTCAGCAGCCCTGCTATCTGCTGGAGCACACCCCTGGTCAAAGCATGGGCAGCACTGTATCTGTGCTCCACATCAATCAGGGGGTTATGCAATGGTGTCATGAGCTGTGGTCATAGTGGATAGCTCTTGTCCCCCAGTAGCCAGCTCTGTAAGGCACCTGGACACCTAAATACACCAGCTGCAGAGTGTTCCAGGATGTAGGAGACATGGCAGCTGCCAGAGGAGTAGTAATGGTGGTCACTGATTACCTGAGCATTAATGGAATGGAACCCCTTCCCATTGTCGAATTCTGCTGCCTCTCAATACCATCTCAATGGGGAACCCAGATATGTTTCAGAATGCTACTGCCCTGATTGCAACACTGACCTCATCATCGGGAAACAAACTGTGTGATCTTGCACAGAGGGCTTCAGTCACTGCCCTGCTGCATTTGTAGATGTAAAAATGGAAAATTCTACACAGATCACCCAACACTCCCTGCATGGAGACAGTCACATAGTATTTCAAAGCAACTGTTATCTTCACTGGGAAAGGGTGGCCACCCACTCTCACAGCCCTCAGGACCCACTCTAGCAATGGACATATTTCCAGCACATTATCCTGGGACATATGGAGCCTGCACTTCGCTCAGTCCCAGGAAATGGAGTTAGGACTGAAAATTCTCATCTCCTGTGGATCCCATGCAGCCTGATTCATAGAATTAGTCATACAGTATGATAACAATGTGTCTTCACTGACCAGCCAAGCCAATCTGACCTAGTCCCATTTGCCAGCCTTTGGGCAATATTCTTCCAAACCCTTTCTATTCATCTACCCATCCTGATGCTTTCTAAAGTTTGTAATTATGCCCACCTCCACCACTTCCTCTACATGAAAAGATTACCCCTTGGATCCTTTTTAAATTTTTTCCCTCACCTTAAATCCATGTCCTCTTTTGGACTTCCCTACCCTGGGGAGAAGACCTTGGCTATTCACCCTATACATGCTTCTCATAATTTTATAAATCTCTATAAGGTGACCCCTCAGCCTCCGATGACCCAGGGAAAATCAGCTGCTCCCGACTTGGCAACATCCTTGCAAAGCTTTTCTGCAACTTCTGAAGTTTACAACATCTTTCCTATAGAAGGACCTATTTCTATAGAATTGTATGCAGTATTCTGAAAGTGGCCTAACCAATGTCGCAACATGACCTCCCAACTCTTACACTCAATATTCTGGCCAATGAAGGCAAGCATATAATGCCTTCTTCACCACCCCCTCTCCCTGTGACTCCACTTTCAAGGAATTATGCACCTGAACCTTTAGGTCTTTTTGTTCAGCAATACTCCCCGGGGGTCTACCATTAAGCGATTCTATGGCTGTTATGTTTTCCTAAGATAGGAACTCCCAGTAAACTGGAATGGCCTTTTGCTGCTGCTGTGCTTGCTCTGATCCTCTTGCATTCACATACACCTTCTTAGAAAGGTAGCCACAGTGACCAACATCCCACCAGCAGCCAGGTACAAGATTCTCTCTGGAAATAATCTTATTTGAAAACATGAGAAACAAAAGAAACCTTTGCTCTCAGATGAGTCAGCAGTGGTGTTCCCAGCAGATGAGGGCCAAGCACAATTCTTCATAGTGTGAGACAGGTTCTCCCCGATTAACAAGGACCATGTCTCCATCAATCCGTCAACCTCAATCTCAGCATGTGCAAACTTGAAGAAGTGGCACATTGGTTAGGTGAATGACCGACATATTACATCTAAAAGGAATGCCTGGTGCACTACAAACACCTTTCCCATCCCTGACATCTATCATTCAACCCTTAACCACATTCTGTGCAGGCCAGCATTTCACTTCCATGTCAGATGATGCCCAAGACTATTCAAAGCAGCCTTGGACATTATAAAAGTAATTACCTTTGGCCTATTTTTAAGCCATTGCTTCTTTGGTTGCTCCTGCTTTATTGTGGTGACAATGTCGCATGTACAAGGACTTTCCCAAAATTACAATACAGTATATAGAAGGGGCAAAGAAGAGGGTTAAATTAATACAAATAACATAACTAGAGAAAAAGAGTTCCAAAGAAACTAATAGGGCTAAAGCTGGATATGTCCCCTGGATCTGATGGATGCATCCTTGGATAGTAAAGAGAATACGGCAGAGATACCGAACACACTGGTAGTAAACTTCCATGAATCATTGGCTTCTGAGTAAGTCCCAAAGGATTGAGAAACTGTCACGGTAAAATATTTTATTTAAAAGGGAAAAGGGACAAAAAATGGTAGCTTTAGGCTAATTAGCTTAATGTCTGTTGTTGGGAAGATGTTAAATTCTGTTGTAAAGGTCATAATTGCAGAGCATTTAGAAATACTTAATACAGTCAAGTTGATCAGCATGGCTTCATGAAGGGGAAATTATGCTTAAAACATTTACTAGAATTCTTTGAGGAAGTAACAAGCAGGATCGATGAAGAGGAAGCAGTGGATGTAATATATTTAGACTTTCAGAAGGTGTTTGAGAAGGTACCACACATTGGGCTACATGATAAGAGCCCATGGTAATGGAGGTAATGAATTAGTATGGATAGAGATGGGCTAATTAATAGAAAACAGAAAGAGTTGGGATAATGGAAGCATTTTCAGGATGGCAACTTGTAACTAATGGAGAGCCACAGAGATTGGTGCTAGAGGCACCATGGGCTTTGGTAATAGATATGTGCAGCAGCAGAGTTAGAATGAGTGCAGGCTCTGTGAGTCTGAGAAAAGAGAGAGGTGATATTGGCACTTAACGATGCAGAGTGATGAAGGTAATTGATATTCTTTCCATACTAATGACTAATACTGAATACAGAGAGCCTCCTGATGCAAATCCATAGGGTAAAGGACTGCCTGCCTTTCTGCTACCCCATTAACTAAATTTACACCCCACCTATCTATGAAGTGGGGAGTTGGCCTGCCTTTCTTCAGAGCCATGCTCTCAGTGATTAGGCTTTAGGTGCATGGGTCATTCTTGGCTTGCAGCATCTTAAGTGATATGCAGCTATGTCTTTGATATGGTACTGGAGGCGTAGACAATACACAGTTGCATAATTATGGAGTTGACGAGTGAAAGACTTCATGAGAAAATTCACTCCAAGTTGTAAGAATATAGAAATAGTAGCAGCAGTAGACCATTTGTGCCCTCAAGACTGTCCTTCATTCACCAAGATCATAGATGATCGGACATCATGAAAATCACTTGCCAGCATACTTGCACTATTTATTTGAAACCTTCCTTCTTAACCTAAAAAAAGAATCTTCCCATTGTTTTATGGTTTCAAATATCTCCAAATCTTTGAATTGGTTCCACAATTATTACAGCTGTTATACAGCCTGACAGACCCTTGATCAAATAGTACATACAAAGATAGAGCCGTTTCTCAATCTGTGAAGAATCTATTAGAATTAATTGCAAAGGACAAGAATCAGGATAGCTGTCAATTAAAATCCAGAGTGACATTTTTAAAGATTCAATAATATGAATTGTTAACATAGTTTTATCTTAAGGGAGTAAGAAAAGCCCCAATTCTGTCAGTTTCATCTTTCACATACCACAGTAATTACCATATTGATTTAAGCCTTACACATTGTGTTATGATCTGAACAGAGTTTTTAATAGATCTAAATGTAATTGACATAATGTCACAGGATTACATTTCATGCATTCACCATATTCCAATGAGGGAATCCAAATAATTGGAAAGAATGAAATAGGTATGGGTGGCAGGAATGATTGATCTCGCAAGATAAGTTCTGGCTCTTAGCAATATCAAAGCTTACAACACGACTTTGTCTCATTGACCTTCGACAGCAAATATCCAGGATCAGTTAGCCCAAGGAGAGAAAATTAAGGTCCATTTTTAAGTGAAGGCATTCTGAGTTTCAAAATAAATGAGTCCATCTTATCAGTCCACACTGCTTGCTATTCTGAATTTTTTTTTACATTAATTGACATGAACAATTTAACATGCTTATTCAGATGCCAGAGGGGAAAAGAAATCACATGGGGAAATTCAAGGTCATGTATCGCTTGCAAAATAATTCTCTAATATAGAAACCTTACTGGACTATTTTGGGAGCATCAGGCATTATATTATTCTTCAAGGTTGTTATAATTTTCTAATTATCATCGTCTGGAATAGTTGCAGATTGTATCCACATCACATCCTTGAAAGTTACAAACTATAAATTATATCAAATTCAATGGCACAAACCACCGAACTGGCTGTAGTTTTTTTCAATCTTGCAAGAATGCTCTTCAGGTTGTTCACAAACTGGCCATTTCAAGTGTCATGTGGACACAGATACAGAGGGTCCTCCGTTGCAGCATCTGATGGTACATTGACAACTGCATTTATATAATGCCTTCACAGGACAAAATGCTGAGAGGTAATTTGCAGGAGGACTCAGACATTGAGATACAAATAGAAGAAAGATTAAACCAAAAACAAAACAAGTGCAGATGCTGTAAATCAGAAACAAAAACAGAAATGGCTGGAAAAGCTCAGCAGGTCTGGCATCAGTCAATGGAGAGAAATCAGAGTTAACATTTCAGGTTGAGTGACCCTTCCTCAGAGTTGATGGTCGCTCGGAAAATGTCAGCTTACGTGCAGAAGATAGGGAGAGAGGGAGGGTAAGGAGTAAACAATAGGTGGGGATAATGAAGAGGGAGAGAAGAACAGTTGGACAGATGAAGAAGTGGATAACGATCTGGTTAGGAAGGTGTATATTAATGGGTACTGTCAATGGCTAATAATAGGTAGCATATAATAACAGATTATGTGAAAACATGGCCTGATGTGTGGGTTTGGATAAGTACACAGAAGGGCTCAAGCTCTAAAGTTATTGAACTTGATGTTGAGTCCAGAAGGCTGCGGGGTCCCTGAGCTTCACTGGAGCAATGCAGCAAGCCTGAGACAGAGAGTTGGCCAGGGAACAGAGTGGTATTTTGAAGTGGCAGGCAATTGGAAGTTCAGTGTCTTTTTTGCAAGTGTTCTGTGAAGCAATCACCCAGTCTATGCTTCATTTCCCCAATGTAGAGGAGATCACATTATGAACAGTGAATGCAGTAGACTAGATTTTGTGGAGTGCAGGTGTATTTAGGCTTTTGCATACTGAGGAGGGAGGAACTAAATGGACAGGTATTACACCTTCTGCAGTTGCAGCGGAAGGCCATGAGGCTGTGAGGGGGATGTTGCAAGTGAAAGAAGAGTGGACCAGAGTATCCCAGAGGGAATGGTGCCTGCAGGAGGCTGACAAGTGAAGGGAGGGAAGGGGAATGTGTGTCTGGTGGTGGCACCTCACCTGAGGTGGCAGAAAGGTTGCTAATGATTCTCTTCATGGGGGTGCTGGTGGGATGGTAGGTAAAGACATGGGCGACCCTATCGCTGTTGTGGAAGGGAAGAGAGGGGGTGAGGGCTGAAGTGTGGGAGATGAGTTGGACCCAGCTGATAGCCCTGAGAAGAGCGGTACTGGGGAATCCTTGGTCAAGGAAGAAGGTTCAGAAGAAACACAATTTTTTTTTAAATGAAAGAAAGAACATTGTGAAGGTTGGTGATTGACAGGCCTGCTGACAATGGAGGATTGGAGAGAAGCAGAAATGCAGTCTGAAGAACAAAATAAACCTAGATTCATTACCCAGAATACACACAGCAAGAGACAATTTGATCCAATACGTTTATGCTTCATTTAATTCTCAACTCACCCTTCCTCATCTAACTTGATCAGCATAACTCTCTTCCATTGCTTATCTAACTCACCCTTCAAAACTCCTGGAATACTCACTTCCCTGGGTTGGTGAGTTCACCATTCACTTCATAAAGGGGTTTCTTCTGAATTCTTTCTTTATGTTCTCGATATTGAAGTAAATATCTTGTTATTACATTATTATGTAAACTGAATATTCTTCAGAATAATGATCTTTTTAAAGAGTCGTAATTTTGTTGTGGAAGCAAATGTAGCATTTGATAGGCAATATTTATTAGGGAGACCTTGCAACTGTCCTTCAAATCATTCTACAAGGTTATGTGCAGCCTGCTAAACAATTGCATTTAGCTTTGTTTTAATTTCTCATCCAAAGTATATTAACAGGAACAATACAGCACTCTCTCACAATTGCATGTGAGCATCAGTGTAGATGATTTACTGAAATCTAATGATAGAGCTTGAACCCATCGATTTCTGATTCAGTGACAACATTTATTTCCATGAAGGCAAGTTGACACAAGTGCAACTCATACTTCACTTTACTTTAGGAAATTATTCCAGGTAATCTAAATGAAAGTATGAGTAAAGCCTTCGACACGATGGCCTGAAGAGCTTATGCCCAAAATGTTGATTCTCCTAATCGTCAGATGCTGTCTGACCTGTTGTGCTTTTCTAGTGCCAAACTTTTTGACTCTGAATCTCTAATGGCCAGACAATAGTTTCTGCAGTGAATTTGGAGTTGTACATCAGGGACCTGTGGAATCCCCAAATACAGTGAAAGACAAGGGTCTTTTCCCAAGGGTGGGGGAGTTCAAAACTTGAGCGCATATTTTTAAGGTGAGAGTAGAAAGATTTAAATAGGAAATGAGGGGTCACTTTTTACACAGTGGTTCATATGTGGAATGAACTGCCGGAGCAAGTGGTGGATGCAGGTATGGTTACACCGTTTAAAAAGCTTTTTGATAAGCACATGAATAGGAAACATTTGGAGGCGTATAGGCCAAACACAGGCAGATGGGACTAATTTAGTTTGGGCACATGGTCAGCATGGACTGGTTGGACCAAAGGATATTATTAAACTGGAGAGGGTTCAGAAAATATTTACCAGGATGTTGATGGGAATGGAAGGCTTGAAATGCAGCTTGTTACCATGCTGTATGACTCCATTAGAGGGAGAAAACTGAAGATTCCAATGGGCAATTCACCTGTGCCTGAAACCCTCCAAAGGTATCCATTTAAATCAAAGAACTTGGAGAGCTCCACTGCACTGAAGGAAAAGACAACTAAAAATCTAGTCTAATTTCTGAGGAAGCTGAAAATGTGTTGCTGGAAAAGCGCAGCAGGTCAGGCAGCATCCAAGGAACAGGAGAATCGATGTATCGGGCATAAGCCCTTCTTCAGGAAGCATTGAACTGACCCCCCAGACTTAGCAGAGCCAATCAAACCTTCACCAGATCTTTCCACCACCCTGCCGATTGACCAAGTGCTCCTTATCCCCTGCAGGTCCCTATACACCAACACCCGGAACGCGATAACCCCTTTCCCCCGGGCACATCATCCCACTTTCTGACTGCGGACCCAAAACCCCTTTCTATCACAAGCGGACTTGACACCATTGAATTTCCAGGCACATCAGCCTCCTCTCTCCCTGGAACTCAATAATTCCCAGGACTTGATCCCACTCCTCTGCTGCCAGACCAAACATCTTACTCCTGTCACTCCTGGACCCAGCAACCCTTCCTCTAATTGAATTATAGAGTCATATAGCATGGAAACAGGCTACATTTCAAACCTTCCAATCCCAGCAACATCCTGGTAAATATTTACTGAACCGTCTCCAGTTGAATAATATCTTTTAGTCCAACAAGTCCATGCCGACTATGTGTCCAAATTAAACTAGTCCCACCTGCCTGGGTATGGCCTGCATGCCTCCAAAGCTTTCCTATTCATGTACCTATCGAAAAGCCTTTTAGACGGTGTAACTCTACATGCATTCACCACTTCCTCTGAGAGTTCATTCCATATACAAACCACTATGTAAAAAGTGACTGCTCATATCCTTTTTAAATCTTTCTCCTCTCACCTTAAAAATATGCACCCTAGTTTTGAACTCCCCCATCCTAGGGAAAAGATGTTTGTCATTCACCTTATCTATATCCCTCATGATTTTACAAACCTCAATAAAGGTCACCCCTCAACCTCCGACATCCAGTAAAAATAGTCCCAGCCTTTCCAGTCTATTTTTCAAACCTTCCATTCCCAGCAACATTCTGGTAGTTACTTTCTGAACCCTCTACAATTTAATAATATCCTTCCTGTAACAGGGTGACCAGAACTGCACACAGTTATCCAGAAGAAGCCTCACCAATGTCCTGTACAACCTCAGCATGACGTCCTAATGCCTGATCCAGCATCCCCATCCCCATTGAACCCAATAACCTCACACTCTCCCACAGCAAACCTCATAACCCACTTCCCCAGGAACATGATGGCCCTCGCTTCCTTCCCAAAGACAATATCCACCCTCCCCACTGGACCAAACACCTCCAACCATCCCAAACTTCCATAAAATTTCCACTTATCTGGCGCCCATCATTCAGCACTTACCTTACATAGCCAAACCTTTGTCAGTACTTGTGAAAGGATGTGCAACTGGACATTTCAATCACAGAATATCATAACTATTGCTGGGAATAATGGGTTGCAGTTTTACTTTCCACAACTGTCTTGCATAACAAACCTGATAGATGTAAGGTATGCTCTGCATATCTGAAAGAGTTGTGATCAGAGTTCCCTGCAGAAACACGGGTGCTGTTTCACAAGATAAGAAAAGTAGGAATGCAGTGACAACCTCACAATGATTGCCACTCCTCAGAAAATCTGATCCAATCTGAAAATGCAATCTATACAATGATACCCAGCATCCAATTGTCCATGGTCAAGCAAAAGGATGCCAGGTCTATTTGGTGCTAAATTTAAATCTAATTCCTTGTTTTTTCCCCAAAATGTATTGCCTCACATCTTTCAACTTAACAACATCGCTATCTCTCTGGCCATTCTACTGAACTGCCTCAGTCTTCCCGAAACCTTTTACTGTCTTCTTCATTATTTAACAAACATCTCAATTTTACATTTGACTGTGAAATGGTGCTCTCTGGTAAAAATCATCTATTAACAGCCTGAGAACCAAAGCACACTAAGCACTTCAAGTACATCATCTCTCCTTTTTCTCTCATCCAACGAGCACCACTTACCCCAATTTTTCACTTATTGTCTAAACAACTTTCTATCCATTCTGCTATATTTCTTACACAGCAAGCATTTATTTTTATGACCATCTAGTCTAAGAATCAGCAGTAGAACTTGTATTACAAAACAAAGTTTTACTGCAACAGGAGTTAACTATGATCAAGAATTTGCTTTTCAAAATGTGTATTGTCAATCATCATTCAGGTATATTCCAATGTTTCATGTTATGCCTGTCAGTTAACAGTTGGTTTTCCTTCAACCATGAAATGTAGTATTCTACTTGAAATCAAGCAATCAATACAACAAACAGTGAAACATCACAAAGGTCATCTAGGAAAACTCTTGCAATTTAAAGGACCCAGCGAACATTTTTTTTTGCATGTTTATATTATTTTTAAAGGTTTGGATTCAATTACCATTTTGGGAATTTAACTCAAAGATCATGGTTGACACTCCAATGATTACTGAGAGTGTTACACTGTCAATATGGCATCTTTCAATGTGACAAGACCCCATCTGCATTCTCAAGTAAACATCAAAGATCCCATTGCACTATTTGGAAGAAGAGCAGGGAAATTATCTTTAATATTCTGGCCAATATAAATATATCAATTAACACTACAAAAAGATTATCTGGGAGATTGCTTTTTGTGGAATTCTGTTATGAACCTCTATGTTGCAGCCCTTCCTAAATTGCAAAAAAAAACAACATTTCAAAAGAAAAGTGCTTCTGTGGCTATGAAGTACTTTGAGCTATTCTGTGGTCAGCAGGTGTGTTATATAAATAGAAAAACCTCATATACTCAAATAACAGTCCATTTTCCCCCGGAAAATCTTTAATTTCCAGAAGCGTGGAAAATTTCCCTGTGGTATAATCTGGCTAAAGACCTACTCCCAACCATTAGACAACAAAACTGTTACACTGGCTCCTTGGATTCTCCAAGATGACTTTATTGAAATTATGCGTCAGGACCATCAAAAACACAGAAAAAAAAACCTAGTACAGACCTGTCTCATCACCAGTGCTAAATGATTTTAGAGGTGCAGTCACTTTTTGGTGGTTAAAAGTGGAAGTCAATTTTGAGAATGAAATAGCATTGCATGTGGCATTTTTCAAGTGAAATAAAAATAAGCTGTTTAGAGGAACATGTAAGAACATTTGGGTATTGTTTGAAAAACCAGAATGTCTCAACTGTGTTGAGGCGTAATTTATTTCTGGTCCAACATCCAAATTGCCACCCCCACCCCACCCCCGGTCCTCACCTTCCACCTCACCAACCTCCCTATCAGCGTTCTGGAGAGACAATTCCCTCCATGACTCCTTTGTCAGATCCACATGCTCCACCAGCCCACACCCCACTCCCAACACCTTCCCCTGTCACTGCAGGAAATGCAAAACCCGCGCCCACACCTCCCGCCTCACTTCTGTCTGAGGCCCCAAAGGATCCTTCCATCCAACAGAAATTACCCATACTTCCATGCATGTCATCTACTGCATCCGTTACATCTGATGTGATCTCCACTACATCGGGGAGAAAGGATGGCAACTTGCGGATTTTTTCAGAGAAGATCTCTGGGACACCCACATCAACCAACCCCACTATCCCGTGACTGAACACTTCAACTCACCCTCCCACTCCATCAAGGACATGCAGGTCCTGGGCCTCCTCCATCGCCAAAGACTAACCACTCGCCGCCTGGAGGAAGAACTCCTCACCTTCCACTTTGGGATTCTCCAACCACACAGGGTCAATGTGGATTTCACCAGTTTCCTCATTTCTCCTCCCTCCACCTTATCCCAGTCCTAACCCTCAACTCGACACCACCCTCTTGACCTGTTCATCTTCCTTCCCACCTGTCTGCTTCACCCTGTCACTTTCACTCGCACCTTCATTTATCTATCAGATTCCCAGCTACCTTCCCCCCAGCCCCACCCTCCTCCCATTTATCTCTCAGACCTCAGCCCACTAGCCTCATTTCTGATGAAGGGTTTATGCTTGAAATGTCGACTTTCCTACTCCTTGGATGCTGCCTGACCTGCTGTGCTTTTCCAGCACCGCACTCTCGAATTTAGCATTCATCCCTCAATTAAAGCACTCGAAACAAATTGTGATATTTTAAAACTTTGCTGGTTATAGAAACAAATTGACTGCCATTTTTAACCCATCAAAAAGTGACTGCACCTCTAAAATAATTTAGCTATGGAGATGAGCAAGGTGTGTACTAGGTTTTGATCCTGAATTCAACTGTAGTAGTGGGATAAAAACGATGAGGTTAATTGGATAATCCTTAAAATGGGTACACAATTGCGTGATTAATCTGCCATTAAACAGAAAAAAACAAAAGAACTGTGGATATTGGAAGTCAAACAAAACCAGAAATGGCTGTAAAACTCAGCAGCAATGACTGATTGTTATTATTCCACCATTGTTGATTGGAATATAGGCAGAACACCAACTTAAGCAAAAGTGAGCACTGCAGATGCTGGAAACTAGAGTTCAGATCAGATTGGTGCTGGAAAAGCACAGCATCCAAGGAGCAGGAAAATCGATGTTTCGGGCAAAAGCCCTTCATCAGGAATAGAGGCAGGAAGCCTCCAGGGTTGGGAGATAATTGGGGGGGGGGGGGGGGAAACATGAGGCTGGGGAGAAGGTTGCAAAGAGTACAATAGATGAATGGGGTTGGGGATGGAGGTGATAGGTCAGAGAGGAGGATGGGGCAAGGTAGCAAAGAGTACAATAGGTGGGATGGGGATGGAGGTGATAGGTTAGAGGGGAGGGTGGAGTGGATAGGTGGAAGGGACTTAGTCTTCTTTGTCCTTTATCATGATTTGTATAGCCAATGTTCTCTGCAACTCTACAACGGATACATGCATCAACAAGCATTGTGACAAAATTATTTTCTCATCTCAGTCCTATATGGTATAGCCCATATTCTGACATTATATCATCTTGTTCTAGACAGCTCAAACAAGAAAAAATCCTCCTTGTATCTGGTATGTCCACCTGTTGGAATTTTATGTCGAATATTATCCACTCTCATCCTTCTAGACTCTAGTGAACACACACCCAGTTGAACCAATCTTGTTCTAACCTGTCTTCAGAGGACAATGCTGTCATCTCTGGTATCAGTCTAGTTAACCAGTGCTGCACTCCTTCTATGACAAGTATATCCTTCCTTAGTTAGTTGAAAATCACACAACACCAGGTTATAGTTCAACAGGACTATTTGGAAGCACTGGCTTTCAGAGTGCTGCGTCTTCATCAGGCAGTTGTGGATCCAATCGAGTGTCTCCAAATCATGCCTTCCTTAGTTAGGGAGACCAAAACAGCATACAAAACATTGGGTGCAGTCTCACCAATATGATGCATAATTGTAGTAATACATCCCTGCTTCAGAATTCAAATCCTTTTGCAATAAAGGCCAATATACCATTTGCCTTCCTTCAATTCTTAATGGCAGCTACTCGTTCTCCTGGTCATACTTAAGAATAAGAAATCATTGGACTAAGCCATCTGTGTCAGGAGAAGTAGTTAGTTTCTGCAGGCCTTTCCACGAACAGTGCTTTTTAGCAACAGTCAGACAATAAAGTCTGCTGAAACTTACACCAAGCATGAAGAGACATCCAACATAACAGAATTGTAGCAACAACCAAAAGTAATAATTCATCATTTTGCACATTTAATGAGTAATTTGGGGAGGCAACAGTCCAGTGGTATTATTGCTGGACCGCTAATCCAGAGACCCAGGTAATGTTTTGGGGACTTGGGTTCAAATCCTGCCACAGCAGATGGTGAAATTTGAATTCGATAAAAAGGGTTACTGGATTCAGAACGTTAACTCTGATTTCTCTTCAAAGATGCTGCCAGACTTGCTGAGTTTTTCCAGTAATTTCTGATTGTGTTTATGAGGAGAAATTACTTCTCTCAAAGGGCCACAAATCTTTGGAATTCATGACCCAGGAGTGTGGGGGATGCTGAGACATTGAGTAAATGGAAGGAGATAGCCAACATTTTAATTAGTAGCAGGTTGAAGGGTTATCGAGATTGGACAGAAAAGTGGAGTTGAGGCTAAGATGGAATCGGCTGTGATTGCATGAAATGGTAGAGCAGGGAGTGAATTGCCTACATTGCTCCTAATCCTTACATGTTTATGTACTTGTTTCTCTTCATCGGACATACCCAAATCTAGAAAACAAATCTATTGTGTCTCAGTTTAGACACGAACATATTGACAAAAAAAACTGAAAATCTAACAAAAAACAAAGAACTGCAGATGCTAGAAATCTGAAACAAAAACAGAAATTGCAGGAGAAACAAAGATGTCTGGCAGTGTCTGCAGAGAGAAAGCAGAGCCAATGTTTCGGGTCCAGTTCTGAAGGGTCTCTGAGTTTCTTCAGTAATCACTATTTTTGTTGAAGCCTATGAAATATCCTTGCTCAGTACCAAACCAATACGCATCGTGATTATTTGACATTCTCAAATGTGTTAAGCCACACTTTTTAATGGGGATTTATCTACTTAACAGCAAGCTGTACCGTCAACGTTGTCTTCTGCAATAGACAAAAGACTTAGAAGGCACTTAAGCATGACTTATTTCTTTAAGTCAACCTGTTTAGAGATGTTATTATACATCTCTGAAGTAGGTGGGACTTGAACTTGACCCTCCTGGTCCAGGGGTAGGATTACTACTGTCGCAGCACAAGAGCTCCCACATTAGCATGACCTAAAACTGTTAATCAAGTTTTTCACTTACAGATTATTTTTCTTCCTGACTATTCAAGCAAGATCCTCAGTGGAATTTTCACAAGCATTCAACAAAGTAGGCATTGCTGAGAAAGTTTGGAAAATCCATGAGATTGACAGTCAGCAAGGAGCTTTGCAACATTAAAGTAAAAAAAAATCCAATTTCCCAACCGAGTGTTAAACAGTGAGATGAGATTCTCACTGGTGAGAAGTTAAAGGCCTCTTTGCCTCCTTGTATTAACATCTCATTATTATCAAACATCACCTCATTAACATACATGTGCTCATTTTCCCACCTGTCTTTAGAAATTAGATGGCGACAATTCCTGACATGAATGTATTTGCAGTAACCTGGTAACTCCAGTTTGTCATTCGTGCCTCTGGGTCTCTGTCTTGGACACAATTCACAAAATCTCAGGGTACCCATTAGCAGCAACCATATGCATCCCCTACCCACAGACCTTGACACTGGTAGCATAACAGCCTCCCTACACCTTCATAGCACACCTTCGATCCACTTATAAGCTGGTTCTGCACTTCAATGCTACATTTTGGAGCACACCAGTTTCTTTCATTGCAATGCTGTTGCAAGGACTCTGCTTGCAGGAATAGATTCCCATATCATGGATTGAAATAGGGTTTATCTCAGGGATCCTCATTTGCTTGTTTTACTTTTTTATGTTACTTGAACAATCTTAATACCTTTGCCTTGCTTTGCATTTTTGCACTTTTGCCCCCTCAGTCTGACAATAAAAATTCACAAACAATAATTTAGTGCACACACAAAGCCAGGCAGCTTGTCAAGTTTTTTTTTTAAGATTAGATTCCCTTCAGTATGGAAACAGGCCTTTCGGGCCAACAAGTCCACATCGACCCTCCGAAGAGTAACCCACCCAGACTCATTCCCCTACCCCATATTTACCGCTGACTAATGCACCTAACACTATGAGCAATTTAGCATGTCCAATTCACCTGACCTGTACATCTTTCGATTGTGGGAGAAAACCAGAGCATCCGGTGGAAACCCATGCAGACACGGGGAGAATGTGCAAACTCCACACAGACAGTCGCCTGAGGCTGGAAACTAACCTGGGTCCCTGGTGCTGTGAGGCAGCAGTGCTAACCACTGAGCTAACATGCCATTTAGAGTCATACAGCATGGAAACAGAACTTTCAGTCTAACTCTTCCATAC
>NC_057729.1:15599760-15647227 GCF_004010195.1 Chiloscyllium plagiosum
GACCTGGATCCAATATACCGGCCACTACAGCGGACAGCTGAAACTGACAACCAGAAGCGGCAAGGACAGGCCACTATAAATGCCGGAGGAAACACCACAGAAGCACTTCACAGGAGGCTCCCAAGCACTGAGGATGTCACCTAGACAGGGGACGAAACATTTGCAACAAAAACTTCCAGCTCGGCGAACAGAACCACAGCCTTCTCCCCTCAGCTTAAAAATGTGCCCCCTAATTTTCAACTACCCCACCTTAGAGACTAGACCTTTGCTATTCACCTCATGATTTAAAAAACCCCTATACCAGGTCACTCCTTAACCTCCTACACTCCAGTAAAAAAAATAGTCCCAGTCTATCCAACCTTTTTTTAAGTCAAATTCTCCATTCCCAGCAAATTCCTGGAAAATCTTATCTGAACCCTCTCCAGTTTAATAATATGTTGCCCATAACAGGGCAACCAGAAATTGACACAATAATCTCAAAGACGCCTCACCAACTTTTTGTATAACTTCCATATGATGTCTCAATTCCTATACTCAAAAGTCTGAGTAATTAAGGCAAGAGTGTTAAATACTTTAACCACCCTGTCTACCTGTAATACTCAATTCAAAGAATTAAGTACCTGAACCAATTGGTCTCGCTGTTCTACAACACCACTCAGGACCCTACTCATTAATTGTAAATGTCCTCCCCTTGCTTGTTTTACCAAAATGCAATACCTCACATTTATCCAAATTAAATCCATCTGCCACTCCTCATCCCATCGACCCATTTGATCAAGATCCCTTTGCAATGTTGAATAATCTCTTCGCTGTCCATTATGTTACCAATTTTGTATCATCGTAAACTTACTAACCATGCCTCCTATATTCTCATCCAAATAATTTATATAAATGACAAACAAAAGTGGATCCAGTACTGATCTGTGTGGAACATCATTGGTCACAGGCCTTCAGTCTGAAAAACAACCTTCCACCACCACCCTTTGTCTCCTACCGTAAAGCCTATTTTGCAAGTTCACCCGAATCCCACGTGATCTAACTTAACTAATTTAGAACCTTACCAAAGGAGAAAGTGAGGACTGCAGATGCTGGAGATCAGAGCTGAAAATGTGTTGCTGGAAAAGTGCAGCAGGTCAGGCAGCATCCAGGGAACAGGAGAATTGACATTTCGGGCATAAGCCCTGAAGAAGGGCTGATGCCCGAAACATCGATTCTCCTGTTCCTTGGATGCTGCCTGACCTGCTGCGCTTTTCCAGCAACACAGTTTCAACTCAACCTTATCAAAGGCTCTACTAAGGTCCAAGTAAACAACATTTGACACTCTGCCCTCATCAAACTTTTAGTTACTTCCTCCAAAAATATATACAATGCTACATGGATGTTATATGGATCAATCCATGTAACATTTTATAAGTTCCTATTTTGGAAATAGAACCAATCTGACTCAAGATTGGGATACAGACAGACTCTAACCTTCCATCTTTAATATATTGCCTAAACCAAGATGTCACTTTTTTTTATAAAACGTTAAGCTATTACAACAACATGACATAAAAAATTCTGGGATTTACATATTAGTTAACTGAAACCTGCAAATCATTCTAAAAGATGAAAAACTTAACAACAATCTAGATTTGTTCAATGTGTCATTTCAGTTACATGACACTGTGATCCTTTGCTATAAATTCTGTATCTTATGATCCTGTTTCACAACCACTTAATGAAGGAGCAGCACTCTGAAAGCTGGTACTTCCAAATAAACCTGTTGGACTATAACCTGGTGATGTGTGATTTTTAGCTTTGTCCACCCCAGTCCATCATCAGCACTTTCACATTATATCCCTAATCACTCCTTGCCTCTCCAGATGCATGTAAATCCTATCCTTCAGAATCACCTCCAACAACTTACCCACCACCATTGTCAGTTTTGCAGGTCTATAGTCCCCAGGCTTCTCCTTCCAGCCTTTCTGAAATAAAGGCACAATGTTAGCCACCCTCCAGACTTCTGGCACCTCACCCATGGTTATAGATGATACAAATCTTTCTACGATGTTACCTAGCATAGTGATGAAACATCGGAGAACAAATCTACCAGCTTAGCAAGCAAACTTATAACCTTTACAAATATTTCTGCCAGGACCCCTGAAATTTCTTCCCGAGATTCCCATAACATCTTGGAATATACTAGATTATGTCCCGGAGATTTAGCCACCTTTATGTTTTTTAAGACCTCCTACGCTTCCTCTTTTTTAATGTGAACTGTTTTCAAAATGTCAATATTTTTTTCCTTGAGTGCTCTAACTCTGTCAGCAGTGATCAGTTAAGGGATTGGAAATGTTGCTGTGCAGCTTTATGCTATATCAATCCCACACCTGTACCACATGCCAAAAGCACTGTATGTGCTTCAAGCAAACAGCCATTCTCAAAGTCAAAGGGGAGTAGACCTCAGTCAATTCAAAGTCAGTCAATCATCAGCCAGTGGGTCCCATGCAGAAAGTCAAGGGCTTCACCCAATATCAGTTGTAAGGTCTGGATACAGCCAGTCAATTACTTCGGGAAGTATTGGTGAGTGGGCGCATGCCAGTACGTGTTGTTTAGATCAGAGTGGTGCTGGAAAGGCACAGCAGGTCAGGCAGCATCCGAGGAGCAGGAAAATCGATATTTCAGGCAAAAGCCGTTCATCAGGACCAGTATGGTCCAGAGAATGGGCTACGGTCGATCTAGCAGTTCCAGTGTAAGCAGTCAGGTGATTCATGGTAACTCAGTCAGGGAACTGCACACAAAGCAATCAGAGATCCGGTCTTTCATCAATCAGGCCTGTCCATCGAAGTCAGTTATGGTCAGCTCAGGGGATCAGCTCAATGGAATTCGAGGGGAGTTATCACAGGCCAATGCTTTGGTACGGAAGTGGGAAAACTCAATCATGGGGATTGGAGGCAGCATGTTGGATTGCAGAAGGGAAAGTAATAGTGAAGGAAGAAACTCAATGTATGAACAGATGGGGGCACAGAGCAGAGAAGGACATGGATACTACAGGAGGGAGCTTACCAACCGTCATCACCACCATGGCCTTGATGGTGGGCACTAAACTGTGGGACTGGGGGCTCAGGGGGTAATGTTGAGATATGAAGACGTGCGGTATGGGAGGTTGGCCAGCGTGTCAGGATGTGGAGATTAGTGGGGGACGGGGTAGGCTGAGCCTGAGACTCACTGTACAAAGTGTGACCTGTGCTGCCCTCCAGTCCAATTCCCTTGTAAACACTCATTGAAAATGGAAATTGGCTATGACCACATCCAGATGTGCACAGTGACTGTTTCTTTTCCATTTGAGCATACTGGTTCTACTTGAGCGACTTGAGGCCTTTCAAGACAGAATTTCATTAATGATGTCCTTTCACAATAGGGTTTGATGCCATCTATAATCATAGTGCCTGCATGGGAACAGAATGCAAATCTGGGATACAAATCCTGGTCACAAGCAATCCTGACTAATTTGTTGGTCAGTGCAGATTGAGGACAGTTATCTTTATGAAGCAGAAATGATTACAGGCCACAAAGCACAAAAACAATCCAAGATCTCTGGCTATGTATGGGTATGGAGCGAATTTCCTCTCACCTTCAATTGTATTTATTCCCCAACATGTTGTTAAATACTATGGTGCCTTTCTTGTGTGACAGAGGGCAGGAGAACAGGTTTTCAGTCCTCATACATCACCTACAATTAACTCGGTCTCATTGGAACACATCTTCTGCTGTATTGATGGATTAATGCGGCTACAAGATTTGAAATAAAGGCATTCCATCGGCCTCCTTGTTAATTCCTTCATTTCTCACTCTATGGAGAAGACTGATAATTGAGTGAAGTGAATGCTGACTGGTCATATTACTAAGAAATCCGTTTCTTACGATCCACCCAACTGGGTCACTGCAGAGTAACTGATAGATCCAACTACAGCAGATATGATTGCACTGTGCCTGCATCAACAACGAAGGCATAGTGAAACTGAGAAACAACAGATGTGCGAGCAAGCACAAAGGTGGCATGGCAGCTCAGTGGTTAGCATTGCTGCCTCACAGCACCAGGGACCTGGATTCAATTCCACCCTTGGGCAACTGTCTGTGCGGAGTTTACACATTCTTCCTGTGTCTGTGTGGATTTTCTCTGGTGCTCTGATTTTTATCCAACAGTCTAAAGATGTGCAGGATAGGTGGATTGGCCATGTTAAATTGCCCATAGTGTCCAGCGATGTGCAGGCTAGGTGGGTTAGCTATGAAAATACAGGATTACAGGAATATGGTTGGGGTGGTGGTGGGTCTGAGTGGGATGCTCTTCAGAGGGTCAGTGTGGACTGAATGGCCTGCTTCCACACTGTTGGGATTCTATGAAATCAAGCCAGGATCTGCAAACTCCAGAACCTGGCAAACAGGCTCCACATGAAGTCAGAGCTGATTGTTCCCTCAGGAATGCCAATAGCCCTTGATGCCATTTCCTCTGGATGAGGGAGGTACAATGTCCTGGCAGTCTGAGGATGTCCCGGGACAGTGTCACAAAGCTCTGCCATCCAGTCGAGTGGTACCTGCAACCTGAATTATTGGTGGCCATTCTAAGCAGCTGAAAAGGTAACACTTGTATGCAATTTCACAGCTCTCATTCTACAAAGGCATCAAGGCTATTACCAGCATGAATATTGCCAGATCACATCACTTCATCTCATTTCCACATGACCAGGTCAGTGATGCAGCCTGGGCAACAGGCTTTGACAACATAGCTATCTTCCCTTCGATGCATGGCACTATAGCCTTTATGTATATTGCATTGAGAGCACCATATCAAAATGCAGCTGACGTCATTAATAGAAAACTGTGCCATTCCATCAAAGTGTAAGTCATGTGTGATTATCAGTACTACATCTTCGAGGTCATTGTCAGGTACCCTGTGAGTTGCCCTAATATTAGATTAGATTACCTACAGTATGGAAACAGGCCCTTCGGCCCAACAAGTCCACACTGACCCTCCGAAGAGAAACCCACCCCCCCTATATTTACCGCTGACTAATCCCACCTAACACTACTGGCAATTTAGCATGGCCAATTCACCAAACCTGCACATCTTTGGACTGTGGGAGGAAACTGGAGCACCCAGAGGAAACCCACGCAGACACGGGGAGAATGTGCAACTCCACACAGACAGTTGCCAGAGGCGGGAATTGAACCTGGGTCCCTGGCGCTGTGAGGCAGCAGTGCTAACCACTGAGCCACCGTGCCACCCCAAGAATGCTCTTCTTCCTGCTTTATTCCAAGGGCCAGATGCCTTACAGAGATGGTTACTGAAAGACAAGGGGTAATCATGCGACAATGGCTGAGGACTACATTATGCAAACCCCTGACTCATGTCGCGTTTAGATACAATGCAGCACAATCTCTGACTAGGGCCATGGCGGAACAGAGGATTGGTCTGCTGAAGATGACATTCCGATGAAGGCCATACAGAACATCTGAGTAATTCCAACATACCAAGCTCTGCAAAACTGGAAAAGGCAAAGGGGATGTGATGGACTCAATGGACCTGTGAGAGCAGCAATAGTCTTCTGAGGAGGAAGATGAGGACATTGAGTAAAATGAACATCACTTTCTACATGATGGAGCACTGTACCATCAAGTGCATCAAACCAGACAGAACTTAACTAACACCTGGTTCCAGATTTGGTGAGGTGGGTGCAGAGATCACTCACTGACCGCAAGTTTGTTCTTCTGGGGCTCAGAAATTCGCATGTCCATCATCCTTAGCAGAGCTTTGCAAGGCCTTGTTGAGGTCTCTCCTTTGCTGACTTTGCCAGCAATTGTTGCTGTATCTCACCACTAATGGATGCTTTATCATGTGCAGATCATTGAATTTGTTATATAAGTTATTTAGAGTGCCACTGAAATAGCCTGTGTTAGGGAGAAAGGGAAGTGGCTATTGTATTCTGAAAAGGTTGATTATCCGGGTGAGAAATAAATAGAATGCATATTGTGTATGATATTAAATTAGTCATGAGTGTCACATTTTGTGGTCCGTAGCTTAACTTCATAGTATATCAATCTGTACGTTCAGGGTATCGTTGATGTGAAAGTTGCATGATTGATTTGTATTATCTTCAAGCAAGATGAAGAGAATGGGGAAGAACACAAAGAATAGCAACATAGTGGTACCTTGAAAATTCCCACATGTATAACACGTACAATCACAGGCACAGACTCAGACATGTGCTCTCTCTCACACACACATGGGCACATGTGCTGGGGAAATTATTTCATTCAAGATTCTTTTATGTCAAAAAAATAAAACCGGACCTCAGCTTAAAACATAGATTCGAAGTGGGACCACACACCAGAAGTGATTTGTCTAACCTGAGATATAACCTCTTAAACATTGATAAAACCTTTAATTATCTAGGAGCGAAGACTTGAAAGGAATCTGAATTCTGCATTTTAAGCATCAGTCTACCTCCTAACTGATTAATGGATTCAGCAAGGGCAGCTAGTTTTAAAGCTGTTAACTTTTTGCTGATAGACACTATATCTTATACCTCCATATCATACCACGCCTGAGGAAGGAGCAGAGATCCGAAAGCTTGCACTTTCAAATAAACTTGTTGGACTTTAGCCTGGTGTCATTTGACTTTTGACCTTGTCCACCACAGTCCAACTCTGGCATCTCCACATCAGTGAAATTGTTGAATGAATTGATCCCTGACATTCAACATAGTAATGTGACCTTTCCTCCTCAGCTTGCTTCTTTCCTTCTTCAGAGTTTTGCTTATTTGAAGACATCTGACGCTGATTTTTCTTGCCCAAAAGCATGCCATTTGCCATGTTATGCACCAGACTCTAACAAAGTATAATGTTATCTCTGCAAGATCAAACCCATCCCTCCCACACTTCATCACTAACTGATCCAATCATTTGAACGTCTGCTTGAATTATCCTGCCATGTGCTTTATAAAAATCCCAATTATTCCCTGGTGCCAAATACAATGGGGCTGCGCAGGAATATCAACCAATGTTTCCAGAAGTCACCCAATCACACTATGGCCAATGGTGCTTTGTGAGAGATTAGTAGAGATCAGTTCTGTAAAACGGTGAGGCAGTCCTGGGTAATCCAAGATGGAGGACGGGAAAAATTTCTGGCTGTAAGAGATGCTCCTTTTTTTGAGGTATTTTAGGTGTTGGAGGTGATTTCCTCGAATTCCAGGGGCAGTAATTACTGTTTTATATGCTGTTGCATTGTTTTAGAACTTTGGAAAAAAAAAGTCAAAACAACAGCAGTTTAAAAGGGAAAAGAGCAGACAAAGGAAGCACATGGTGAGGACAGTGCAGGAGAGAGAGAGAGAGAGAGAACCTGCACAGTTACTGCCTTTGCTGTTTGAATTTGTGTATCGCTGGACATCGGAGGGCATCTGGGAAAATCAACAAACAGTGAAATTCACAACTAATCTTGGAGGAATCTGTTTGGACGAAGTTCACAACACAGAATCAGATAAGTTAATCGTTGTTTTAAGTCTGTCCAAGAGAAAGGCTGCAGTAGTGAGTATAGTGGATTCTTTCTTGATTGTATGTTTTTGGAGATAAGTCTCATGATTAAACTTAAAATATAAACCATAGCTATTAATTTAACCTGTGGCAGTGTTTTTAGAGATTAGAGATTAGCAGAATAAGACGGTGTTATTTTCTGGGTTGATAGATTGTGAAGGAGCAAAAATGGCCTTTGCAGTGATATGTACTTTTTGTCAGATGTGGGAGTTTAAAGAGAGTTTAAGGGTTACTGCAGATTATATCTGCCATAAATGCTGTTGGATGCAAATCTTATCAGATCGAGTGGATCGGTTGGAGAGACAGATAGAAGCGATGAGGAATTTGCAACAGCAACAGTATGTGATGGATGGCAGTTATAGGGAGGGGGGAAAGTCTCAGATACAGTCACATAGATGGGTTAACTCGAGGAAGGGTAAAAGAGGTCAGCACCTAGGGCAGGAGTCTTTTGTGGGTATACCCATTTCAAACAGGTATGCTGTTTTGGAAAATGTAGGGGGTGATGGATTCTCAGGGGAATGTAGCATGAACAGCCAAGTTTCTGGTGTTGAGACTGGCTCTAATGCACGAGGGGTACGTCGGCTTCCAAGAGATCAATTGTGTTAGGAGATTCGGTAGTCAGAGGTACAGACAGACGTTTCTGTTGCCAGCAGAGAAAAAGCAGAATGGAGTGTTATTTCCCTGGTGCCAGGATCAAGGATGTCTCAGAGAGGGTGCAGAATGTTCTCACGGGGGAGACGGGCCAGCAGGAGGTCATTGTCCACATTGGAACCAACGACATTGGAAGGAAAAAGGTTCAGACTCTGAAGGGAGATTACAGAGAGTTAGGCAGAAATTTAAAAAGGAGGTCCTCAAGGGTAGTAATATCTGGATTACTCCCAGTGCTACGAGCTAGTGAGGGCAGGAATATGAATGCATGGCTGAGGAGCTGGTGTATGGGAGAAGGATTCACATTTTTGGATCATTGGAATCTCTTTTGGGGTAGAGGTGACCTGTACAAGAAGGACGGATTGCACCTAAATTGGAAGGGGATTAATATACTGGCAAGGAAATTTGCTAGAACTGCTTGGGAGGATTTAAACTAGTAAGGTGGGGAGGTGGGACCCCAGGAGATAGTGAGGGAAGAGATCGATCTGAGATGGGTACAGTTGAGAACAGAAGTGAGTCAAACAGTCAGGGCAGGCAGGGACAAGGTCGGACTAATAAATTAAACTGTATTTATTTCAATGCAAGGGGCCTAATAGGGAAGGCAGATGAACTCACGGCATGGTTAGGAACATGGGACTGGGATATCATAGCAATTACGGGAACATGGCTCAGGGATGGGCAGGACTGGCAGCTTAATGTTCCAGGATACAAATGCTACAGGAAGGATAGAAAGGGAGGCAAGAGAGGAGGAGGAGTGGCATATTTGATACGGGATAGCATTACAGCTGTGCTGAGGGAGGATATTCCCGGAAATACATCCAGGGAAGTTATTTGGGTGGAACTGAGAAATAAGAAAGGGATGATCACCTTACTGGGATTGTATTCTCGATCCCCCAATAGTCAGAGGGAAATTGAGAAACAAACTTGTAAGGTGATCTCAGCTATCTGTAAGAATAATAGGGTAGTTATGGTCAGGGATTTTAACTTTCCAAACATTGACTGGGACTGCCATAGTGTTAAAGGTTTAGATGGAGAGGAATTTGTTAAGTGCGTACAAGACAATTTTCTGATTCATTATGTGGATGTACCTACTAGAGAAGGTACAAAACTTGGGAAATAAGACAGGGCAGGTGACTGAGGTGTCAATGGGAGAGCACTATGGGGAGCACAAATTCTATTCATTTTAGAATAGTGATGGAAAAGGATAGACCAGATCTAAAAGTTGAAGTTCTAAATGGTGTTGTGAAACTTGAAAGGGTTCAGAAAAGATTTACAAGGATGTTTCCAGGGTTGGAGGATCTGAGCTACAGGGAGAGGCTGAATGGGCAACTTTTTCACGCAGAGAGTGGCACGTGTATGGAATGAGCTGCCAGAGGATGTGGTGGAGGCTGTTACAACTGGAACATTTAAGAGGCATTTGGATGGGTATATGAATAGGAAGGGTTTGGATGGATATGGGCCGGGTGCTGGCAGGTGGGACTAGATCGGGTTAGGATATCTGGTCAGCATGGACGGGCTGGACCGAAGGGTCTGTTTCCATGCTGTACATCTCTATGACTCTATGACTCTAAGTGGATGGTGAGGCTGCAGGGAGGTACTGAGATCCAGTTGTAACATCCCAACTTCATGTTCCTATTGGGTTGCTTATGTGTACATTGACTAATACACCGCTTTGTATTCATTCATTCTTAGAACTCTGATTTTGTTGACAATAAATGTAATTATCAGCTGCTTGCTTTGTTTCACTCATTAAAATATTTTACTTTCATAAAATTCCTTAAGTTAATTACAATGCATTTGTTTTGAATCATTGTGATATTCTTAGCATGCTGTCAAAGGTTGCTTTTGTTTACTTTGATTACTTTTATTAACTTGATTGACACTTGCTTGAAAACATTTGCCGCTATGTAGTCTTGTGGAGTGCACTACATTCTCCAGAGACAGATGTTTTTAGCTATCAGTAGTTGACAGTGTTTGATAGAACAAAGCAAGGGCAACAGTTCTGTGTGCACCTGTTTGGAGATGTCGATTATTTATTTATGTATTCTTATGAAAACTGAGGATGACAGCCAAATAGGAATTACTGAAGCAAATGAGTCAAAATTATGCTGATTTTGGTTGCTCAGAAAGAAAATAATTTTACAAAATATGGTTGAGCAAAGATTGAGATCGCTTGACCCTAATTTTCAATTTACAAATTAATTCAATATAGTAACTTGAACATGGATGAGCTAGAGTAGACCCACTCAACTCCTTCAGGATGAACAGCTATCTAATTAGATCATGGCTGATTTGTACTTCAAGATCCATCTGCCCTCCTTTGAACCACATCCCTCGACCCTTTACCTGGAATAAAAGTACCAATTTCAGCACTAAAATTTTCAATTAGTTCAATAGCCACAAACTTTCAGTCAATAGAGTTCCAGGGTTTCTGTGTATGAGAAAATGTTTCCTGATAGCTGCCCTGAATAACTTAGCTCTAATTCGATTGATACCTTTCGCTCATAATTTTCCCACTAGAGGAATTTCTTTCCTGATATTAGGAGACCAAAACTAAGTACAATACACCAGATGAGATCTGCCCAAACTCTTGCATAACTGAAGGATACCTTCCTATCCTATCCTCCAATTCGTTCCTATCCTTTGTATTCTAACCTCTTTAAGATAAAGGCCCATATTTAATTAGCCTCTTCAATGCTTTGTTTTTAATCTATGCCATTACTCCATAAAAGTACCTGCCAGATAGAAGGAGAGCTTTGCTTTTACTGTAAACAATTATGCAAATGAAATGCTTCCCAGTAGATTGTTGTCAGAGTAGTTGACTCCTGTATGAAGTAGTGCAACTTACCAAGTGCACACCTGCCTTTTGCAGTCAGCTTTGGAGCATGGAGCTTCTCAATTGGGTAGAAGTTATTACCAATGGGGTGTAGATGGAATGAGATGTAGACACATGTAGATAGCCTTCTTACCACCTGCTGGTGACACATCTGACCCACTACCCGAACAGGGAAATCTTAAATAGCTGATTTCTTTTCTCAACAGCAAGAATCTGATTTGTGGCTGTTCACCTGATTAATTTCACATTCCCAAATAGAAACTCTTGTTTCACGGAAGAACTGAGGTCACCTAAGATATTCCTCCATTTCTACTCACCAAATAGAGAACATTACAAACTGCGAGCCAGGTAATCAAAAACAAATGTTAAAAATACATGGACATGGAGCTCAGTTCCCCTTATAGGGGGTGACTATGATGATTTCACTTGCCTCACTCAGTTGATATCTGTCCTGGATCATCTCAGCATTCTTAGATTCAATTTCTTCCTCAGAGAAGAGAGCCAGGATTTAAAGGGATAGCCTTGATCATTGACCAACCATTACTGTATTCACAACAGGACTAAAAGATGCAGGCTCAGAATATTCTAGGCTTAGTGTTAACTCTTTGGATAGTGTGCACAGACCTGCATTGTTCAGTTGGTGTGGTCAGTGATGACTCCACATTCATGTTGGGTGGAAGCCTTTACTATTCATGATTTGGAGGAGCTGGTGTTGGACTGAGGTGGACAAAGTTAAAAATCATGCAACAGCAGGCTATGGTCCAACAGGTTTATTTGGAGGCACTAGCTTACAGAGCACTGCATCTTCATCAGGTGGTTGTAAAGCACAACCGTAAGATACAGCATTTATAGCAAAAGATGACAGTGTCATGCTGCTGAAATGATAAACCTAGATTAATCATAATTATCATTTCAGCTGCATGACTGTGATCTTTTGCTATAAATTCAGTTTTATGGTCCTGCTTTACAACCACCTGATAATGAAGAAGCATTGCTTCGAAAACTAGTGCTTCCAATAAATCTGCTGGATTATAACCTGCCGTTGTGTGACTTTTAACTTTACCATTCATGATCACTTCTGGTTGCTAATGGGGTATTTTCATAATGATATGGGTGCAATTGACTGCAGCCTGCACATGTAGAACTCCTGCAGTCGCAGCAAAGCTCCTGCTCCAAGGACATGACTTGCAGAAATTAAAGGGGGAATAATAAATAGGTGAGCTTTAGCAACAATGTACCAATTATCTCCTGAATACATACAATTAATAAGCATTGAAATTGAGGGCTGCTGTCACCTTCAAGAGAGCTGGATAAGATTCCCTCCCAGTGAGAGAGGACTCAGGTACTTATCCAGCAGCTAGTGGATGGAGGATGTAATTCCCGGCACACCCTGAGTCTTCATCTCCACGACAGTCTTTCATAATCAAATACCTGCATTGAGCCCTGTAACTCAGTTTCAGTCAAATGCTTGCTGTCATCATTGGGCCTCTTGCAGGAGTCATCATACCTTTGCAAACCAGCCCACAGCCAATGTTGGCTCCTGCTCATGTCGTGCTTTGTATATCTTGTTGTCAGAGTAGTTGACTCCTGTATGAACTTGCCCTTTGCAGTCAGCTTTCTGAAGCAGGGAGCTTCTCGATTGGATAGAAGTTAATATCAGTGGGGTGTAGATGGAATGAGACGTAGACACATGTAGATAGATTCCTTACCACCTGCTGGTGACATATTTAGATGACCTGAAGAGAAAAATCTAAAATAGCTGATTTTTTTCCCTCAATAGCAATAATCTGATATGTGGCCTTTCACTTTACTAATTTCACATTCCCAACTGGAAAATCCTGTTGCATGGAAGAACTAAGGTACCAAAGATAGCAAGGTCAATCTCTTCCTCCATTTGTACTCACCAATCACCCACATGACCTTTCCAATTTAGGTGACTTCAGTATGTCCATAGGTGCCTCAGTGATTGGAATGTCAGGAACGGACAGAAAGAAGTGACTCATCCCCTCAATCTTGCTTTGCTATTCAATAAGTACATGGCTGATCTGATCCTTGAATATTGTCACCAAACCCTGATAACTTCCATACCATTGCAAAATCTAAACAGCTCTGCCTTAAAAGTATTCAATGTCAGAACTTTTTTTGGAAAAAAAATTGACATTTGCTTTCCATCATGTTTTTAAAAAGGGATTCTTAGCATAATGGCCACTGAAATTTCTCACCATATCTTGCCAAAAGCATCTCATTTGTCCCGACAGTTGTATTACAAATGTAGAAAGGAGCACGTGATGGCATGGTCTGCAGCTCACGATGGATACCATCACACTGAGCACCACCTTGCAGCCAGGTACCCGCACCCATTTACCAAGTCCTCTTTAATCTCACACCACCCCGGCAGCTGATTTCTAATCATCAGCCCTCCCTTGTAGAATCCCAGTACTTTGAACTTGACATCCACCAGCCTCCCTGCCACTGAGCACTGATATTACACCTAATTGATGCTCCTCACACTTCCCCTGTAGAGGACAGAGTGGTGGTCACTACCATTAATTGCACTCTCCTATAGCCTACCATGCCCTCCAATGTTGTTTTGCACACTTGAGTTTCCCTGCTCCATCACTCTTGCTATTCTATCTCCACCAATGCCAGGTTTTCCTCTCTGCCTGGACTCTCCCAACCCTTTGGTGGTACACCCTTGCTCCTACTTCTGCTCCCCCACTACCTGGACTGTCTTAACTATTGATGGATGGACACACTGGGTTTTATTCACTCCAGATCTCTGACCACCTTCAGTTAGCAGTCAGTAGACATGACTGAGGAGACCCCTGACCACTGTCTTTGCAGTTCCCTGACTGTTGAAAGAATTCCCCAGACCGCTGGTGTAGTCAGACAGATCTCCCAACAATGACTGCCCCAAGCAAGTTACTGACCATGGCTAAGCCCATGGATTGTGTGCACACTGTGCCCCGGTGTACAATCCAAGTACTCCCTGAAAAACAGCAATCCCCATTTGAACGTGCTGTTGCTGTTAAACTGGCATCATTTCATATCTGACGTCATACATCAATAGTCCCCTCCACCCTCCGATAGATTCATAGAATCATACAGTATAGAAGAGGCCCCATTGAATCTGCACTGACCAAAAAAAATCTACTCTAGTCCAAATTTCCAGCATCTGACTTTGAAATAATATTATTTCAAGTGCTCATCAAGTTTTTTTTTAAAAGATTATGTAGTTTCCTGCCTCAACTTCCCCGTCAGTAAAAGCATTCCACTACCCTCTGGATGAAAACATTTTTCCTCAAAACCCCGTTAAGCCTCCTGACTTTCACTTTAAATTATGCCCCCTTGTTATTGAACCTTCAATCAAGTAGAACAGCGATCTCCTATTTACCCTATTCATGCTCCTCAATCTTATACATTTCTACGAGGTCCCCTCTCAGCCTTCTCTTCATTAAACAAAACCTGAGCTTGCCCAGCCTCCCTTTGTAGCTAAACTCCTCCATTCCAGGCAATCTCCTGGTGAATTTCCTCTGCACCCCCTTCAGTACAATCACATCCTTCCTGTAGTGCAGTGACCAGAATTGCATACGGTACTCATGTTGTGGCCTAATCTAAGTCCTGTACACCTCTGTAGTAACCTTCCTGCTCTTATCATCTAAGTCACGACTGATAGATGCAGGTGTCTTGTACATCTTAACTATTCTATAAACCTGTCCTGTCACCTTCAAGTATATGTGGACTAGCATCCCAAGATGCCTGTGTTCCTCTGATCTTCCTACTCTCCTGCCATTCATTGAGTACTCCCTTGTCTCTTTACATCTTCCAAATGCATCATTTCACATTTATCATGGTTAAATTCCATCTGCCACTGATCTGTCCATCTAACAAACCCATCTAGGGTGGCATAGTGGCTCAGTGGTTAGCTATGCTGCCTCATAGCACCAGGGACCTAGGTGTGATTTCTGCCTTGGGTAACTGTCTGTGTGGAGTTTGCACATTCTCCCTGTGTCTGCCTGGGTTTCCTCCAGGTGCTCCAGTTTCCTCCTACAGTCCAAAGATGTGCAGGTCAGGTGAATTGGCCATGCTAAATTGCCCATCGTGTTAGTGGCATTAGTCAGGGGTAAATATAGGATCTGGGTGGGTTACTCTTCAGAAAATCATGACTTGTTCAGGCTTGTTGGGCCAAAGGACCTGTTTTCATACTGTAGGTAATCTAATCTATATCCTCCTATAATCTAACACCTTCTTCATTGTCAACAAATCAGCCAAACATCATGTCTCTGCAAACTTGCAAACAATAAAGGGACCCAACACTGCTTCTTATGGCATGCATTGGACACTGGCCTCCAGACACGCAAACAGCCTTCTACCACCACACTCTGTCATTAACCACTTAGCCAGTTGTGGAACCAACTTTCCAAGTTACCTTGGATTCCCTGTGTGCCATTCTACCTTTTTTATCAAAGTCCCAGAACTTTGACACTGGCTTTGCTGTATCAACATCAACCCCACTACCCTCATCTACACACCCGGTCACGTCTTCGGAAACTTTAATAAAAATTCTTTTAGGCATGACCTCAGTCTGTAATTCCCTGGTTTATATGTCCTGCCTTTCTTTATAAGTTGAACCATAATAACTTTCCTTCAATCCTTTCCTGAGGCCAGAGAGGAATTAATGATTGGGTGTAATTTCCTCCCTCATCTCCCATAACCGCCTGGAATAACAACTCATTCAGACCTGGGGATTTGTCCTGCAATTTAAACTGCAATATCTCCTCACTCCCTATGTCAAACTGTTCAAAAAACCTCACAGTTCCTCTTCCTGAATTCTCCATCCGTATCCTCCTCCAAAGTAAAGACAGATGTGGAGTATTCATTTAACACACCAATAATATCCTTCACTTCCAAGCACAAATTGTCCCCTTGGTACTTCTTATATTTTTCCTAGTTATCCTCTTCCTCTTGATATAAAATGCTTTGAAATTCTCTTTAATCCACCCACCAGTAATTTTTCATGTCCCGTTTTTGCTTTATGAAGTTCTCCCCTTCACATTCTATATCTATAGGAGTTTTCTTTGCTCTCTTTATACCTGTTAAAAGCCTTTCCATTCCTTCTTAACCAATCATGAACATTCCAGACATTTAGGGTTATCTGACCTTGCTGCTCCTACATTTGACATGAGAGGGAGCATGTTGGGCTTGTACTCTCACCAATTCTACTTTGAATTCCATTCCTACTCATGGACATGAAAAGCAACCTGCTTGTGTGCCTATGCGAAACAGCATGTCAGTGTGACAATATTGATCGCCTTTGGTGCTGACTGAAGCAGTAACACACTAACAGTGAATGACATGGCAAGCCATGGATGGGGCAAGCATACAGGCAGATGCCATATCAGCAAGACTGCAGCCCTGAGATGCAGGCTGGCCCAATCTGTGAGTTGGGGGTAAAATATCACTCCTGCAGCCTTTCAATGCTAGTGGCCTGCTGTGTTTCCTAATGAGCCTGCATTAGACAGATGCCATAATGGTCATGGGAGGTTGGCAAATGCCAGATGCCAAGCCTATTGACAAGGAGTTGAGAGACTAGTGCCTATGGATTAAACCCTGAAATGCTGATTGATGATGAAGAATATGGAAGATCCAGATACCCACTCTGATTTCCATGCTGAGATTTCTTAATAACTTATTTGGCATATTTAGTAAGATAGCAAGCTGAATTAACTGAATCAGGCCATTAATAAACATTTAACAAGCTAGAATGGCTCTTAATTGATAACTTACTGCTACTCAGCGAGACACGCCTTACCACTTGGAAAAAGGACAATCGATGCAGTGAAATTTTCCCAATGTGGAGATGATTCATGACTTGGACTTCCCATTTGATTCAGCTACAAATCCTACTATAGCCCACATTGTTCATACCACTGTAGAATTCTGCCCATGTCTCTGCTTTCAGTGGCTATAAAGGAAGACCATTCCAAACAATAAGGATCCTCTGTGAGCAAACATTTCTCCTCTTGTCTGTTTTAAATGGATGACCTTTTTTTTTAAAACAGTGACCTCAATGTTGAAATTCTCCCACCAGAGGAAATATCCTGTCCATATCCACCCTGTTAAAACACCTCAGGATATTAATGTTTCAATTAAGTTGCCACTTACCCTTCTAAACAGCCGCAGATATAAGCCTAACCTTCTAATCCTTCCTTATACCTCAACCTTTTCTTCCAAGTACTAGTGTTGCAAACCTTCTCTGCACTACCTCCAATACACTTACACAATTTTTAAATAAGCAGACTGATCTTGTATGTGGTCTCACCTATGCACTATATAACTTCTAGTTTTGTAATTCAACTCCCTTTGCAACAAATGATAACATTCTATTAGATTTCCTAATGGTTTGTTGTACCTGCATTCTAACCTGTTGTGAAATAAACATGAGCATACTGAGATCACTCAGCTAAATGGTCAATTTTAGATTTCCCCTTTGCCAAGTTTTTGCCCATTCACTTAATTCCTTATCCACAGCATATATTATTTCTTCAAAGAACTGAAATAAAGTCTTTAAACATGGCTTCATAAAAGGAAATAAAAATGTTTACTTTGCCTGAATACTTGGAATTTTTCTTTTGTCCTGCTATATCACTGTAACTAATAACTTGCAACAGTTTCTTCATTTTAGGCTGTCTGGGCCACGCCTCCCTCACTTTTTCAATAATGGAGCTCACAATCTAATGGAGCTACTACAAAATAATTTTGCAAAATTAAAACTAGCTACCTCACTATCCACTTCTTTCAAAACCTTAGGATGAAACCTAGTGGGCGGCACGGTGGCACAGTGGTTAGCACTGCTGCCTCGCAGCGCCAAAGACCCGGGTTCAATTCCCGCCTCAGGCGACTGACTGTGTGGAGTTTGCACGTTCTCCCCGTGTCTGCGTGGGTTTCCTCCGGGTGCTCCGGTTTCCTCCCACACTCCAAAGATGTGCAAGTCAGGTGAATTGGCCATGCTAAATTGCCCGTAGTGTTAGGTAAAGGGGTAAATGTAGGGGTATGGGTGGGTTACGCTTCGGCGGGTCGGTGTGGACTTGTTGGGCCGAAGGGCCTGTTTCCACACTGTAAGTAATCTAATCAGTCAGGCCTTGAGGACTTGTCTTTCTATGGTTCCAACAATCTTCTCAGTACCACTCCCTTTGTGATTGTGATTTTCCTGAGTTTCTCCTTCTTTTCATTTCCTGATTTACAGCTGTTTTTCAGATGTTCCTTGTATCCTCCACTATGAAGACCCATGCAAAGTTAACTATTTAATTTATCTGACATCTCCTTTCATCATCCTTCCAACTCTTCTATATGGTTCTGAAACTTGGACTACATATAGACACCACCTCTAGGCCCTTGAGAAGTATCTTCAATGTGATGGATGTTTTGCATCAGCTGGAGGACAGTGCACTAACATCAGCATCCTTGAAGCAGCTAACATCACTAGCATTGAGAACATAATTAGCCAAAACCAACTCTGTTGGGCTGACAACATGCTTTGGATGCCTGCGCTCTGATTGCTAAAGCAAATTCTCTTCACCCAGCTCAAGGACAGCACTCAAAGGAGAGAAGGACAACTGAAACATTTCAAAGAATCTCTTAAGTCTTCCATCAAGAAATGCAACATAAGTATCTTTGCATGGGAGTCTGTCGTTCAGCAGAAACCAACTTGGAAGAAATTCCTGTGTGAGGAGACAATTCTTTGAGAATACCTGACATCAAGAGGTAGTACAGAAAAGGAACTGGAGAAAAGAATGCCAATGATCTCAAGGCCAAAGACCTCCTGGAAATACCTGTCAAATATGTGGTCAGAGATTAAGCACTAGAGCAATGAATCTGCACAGTTACTGCCTGCGCTGTTTGAGTTCATGTATCTCTGGACATTGGAGTGCATGTAGTGAAATTCACAGCTGGCCTTGAAGGAACCTGTTTGGGAGAACTCACAGCACAAGAACAGAGAAGTAAATGTAACCTTGCTGTAAGTCTACAGGAGTGAGTACAGTGTGTTCTTTATAAAAGAGACTAAAGGGACAACTTTTTCACACAGAGGGTGATGTGGAGGCTGGTACAATTACAACATTTAAAAGTGATCTGGATGGGTATATGAATAGGAAGGATTTAGAGGGATAATGGGCCAAGTGCTGGCAAATGGGAATAGATTAGGGTTAGGATATCTGGGTGGCATGGACGGGTTGGACCGTTTGTTTCCGTGCTGTACATCTCTATGATTCTAGGATTGGGCTCATCAGCCTCATGAGGACCCACAGAACTCATGATCAGTGACACAGAATTTCCTCGATGGAGAACCATATTCATTATTGGTGACAATGACAATTTTCCATTATTAATTCCCTGGGCTCAATTCCCATAGGACCAATATTCCCTTTATTCAATATTTTCATTTATTACCATCTATTGAATCTCTTACTGTTTCTTTTATGCTTTTAGCTTGTTTTCTCTCATACTAAATTTTCCTTCTTATTAGAAAATAGTTGCTTTTAAAAAAAAAGTTCAATCTTTTGATCTGCCACCAAACATTGTGCAATTATATGGGCAGCACGGTGGCTCAGTGGTTAGCACTGCTGCCTCACAACACCAGGGTCCCAAGTTTGATTCCAGCCTCAGGCAACTGTCTGTGTGGACTTTGCACATTCTCCCTGTGTCTGCTTGGGTTTCCTCCCACAGTCCAAAGATGTGCCGGTCAAGTGAATTGGCCATGTTAAATTGCCCATGGTGTTAGGTGCATTAGTCAGAGGGAAATGGATCTGGGTGGGTTACTCTTCAGAGGGTTGGTGTGGACTCGTTGGGCCAAAGGGCCTGTTTCCACACTGTAGAGAATCTAATCTAATCATGCTGTTTATTTAAATTTAACTTTTACATTTTTAATTGGAATTTTTCTTTCTAAATGGAATGTATGCGCTCCATGTTTTCTGAAATATTCCCTTAAAGGTCTGTCACTACATTTCTATTGATCCCTTAACCTAATCTGCTCACTTTACTTAGCTTTGTTGTTGTGCCCTCATAATAGCCCTTTATTGAGTCTTCAACCTATTTCATTGTCCTTCAAAGTAATTTCAAAGAGAAGAAGCTGCCTAAGTTACCAGACTCCTGAATTACCATCTGGTCTATCAACCCAGCTTCATAAATGGATTGAGGATTTCTAACTCCTGCTGCGGACATTTGGACTCATTCTTAAAAGCAAGGATATTCATTAAGTAGTATCACAGAGTTAATCTGTACTCCAGTTTTTGCTGATTAAATTATCTCTTTATCCTTTCTGATTCAGTTTCTGCTTGTACATTTGCCAGTGTGCCTATGTTACAAATGATATCCTTTATGCTTGCCCCAACTAACTATATGTGAACTAAACCCTTCTTCGAAATTAACTTTGCCACAGAGCTGTTGTGATCCTTACAAAGTCAAAGCTCTCAGCAGAGGGAATGGGGAAGTACAGCATCTCTGTTCACAATGGGGGAAATTAAATAACAATCTGCTTATGGACAAGTGATGAGAATAGGGAGAGAGATTTGTGCAAATGATGAGTTTTAAAACAAAGATCAGTCTGACCCCAGACTAAAATGTTTATAAAAGGCAATGAAATGCAATTTTGTGACATTTGCTTGTTTTACCCACTTCTGGAGGTTATTTATTGGGCCATAGGTCACCTGTATATCAGCAAATTTGAAAAAGGACTATGGAATTAGACTCTGGAATATACACTGCGTTGTCTTTCAATAGCTGTTTTTGAACAACAAAGGAAAGACAAGAAAAAGTGGATTTGTTATCAAGAAACAGAAGCTGAAAATGTGTTGCTGGAAAAGCGCAGCATTCAAGGAGCAGGAGAATCGACGTTTTGGGCATCAAGAAATAGAAGCCAAGTTTCTCTCTCAAGCTCAGAGCCAGTGTCTGGTGAAAAAAAAACTTGAAAAGATAGTTATTCACTGAGAATTCAAGGATATCAGTAAGTTTCACCACGGTCAATGAAACGAGACATCAGCTAAACTGTCAGGCCTCAGGTGATTATCAGCGATGCTAAGAATGTTAAACAGCAATTGCCTTGCGTTTTTGTCATTACTAGATGCCCTCTTACTTGTTAAGTTATCTGTGTTTGTGTGGGTTTAATAATGTTTTTTTTGCTGGGGGGTGGGTGTTGGTCGCTAAGTCAAATGCTATTTATTTTACTCAAATAATTCTTCTAATTTGGCTCTTTCATTTTGATCTAGCTAATTATGTTTAATTTAAATGCAATGACTGCATGCTAAAAATAAATTAAACTATGCGTGACCAACTGAGAGGTGGTGAAAGAGAAGTGATTCCCCCTGTTCACCTTGTCATAAATTTAGAAACTCATGGTGCAATTACAAGCCATTGAATAATGAAAGATTGGACTGATGAAACAAATTGTTTCTCTGAAAACTTTTCAAAATGAAGAAACTACAGAGAAGGTTTTCTTGTTCCGCAAATTTTAAAAAGTCCTGAGGTGCCCACAGTTGACATCAATGTCTTCGTGGAGCAGGGTGAACAAACATATGAAAAGGTAAACACTTGCCCTTGGAAGAATTAGGAGTAGCCTAGGCATTTAAAGGTAAATTAAGTAAAGGTAAATTAAAGCTGAATTAGGAATACATTTCCAACAGATAGGAGAAAGTGAGGACTGCAGATGCTGGAGATCAGAGCTGAAAAATGTGTTGCTGGAAAAACGCAGCAGCTCAGGCAGCATCCAAGGAGCAGGAGAATTGACGTTTCGGGCATAAGCCCTTCTTCCTGCTCCGCTTTTCCAGCAACACATTTTTCATTTCCAACAGATAATAAAGAGGGAGAATTCCAGGAAAGGAAAGACAATGAAAGCCATTCTGAACCACACCTGACTTGGTTTTGAGGGCTGATTCAAGTTTGCACATTTAATCTCTGGGTTTTATGCAGAAAAGGTTGACACCCTCTTTATCTCATTGAAAAGTTTAGAACAGCAGTTAAAGTGGCCAATTCATCCTTGGGTATTACTATTACAGAATAGGCTGATAGGCAAACTCACAAAGTGTAAACTCTTGTACCAGGCAGACAGCCACTGACAATGACACAGCACAAGGACTTTTAAAATGTGCCCCAGCAGGAGCTAGAAGCATGCAGGCAAAATTTCCATAATCTTTAGAAATGCCTTGACCAGTGATATCAGGAAATTGAACTTAAGCAGCATGCCTTTGATCATTGGGTAGAGGCACTAAAAATTGATGCCATCTACAAAAGCTGGCAGAATTAATTCTCCACAAGGTACTAACAACTAAATACTGTTTACAATTTGGATTCATGTTGACTGAAAGAGAGGGCAAGGGCCCAGACAAAGCACAAAGCTGACCGATGAATATGGGCACTGTGACAAACTAAAAAGAAAAGAGAACAAAGCAGAGAGATTGGAATAGGAGAGATCAGATTAAGAGAAGTGAGAAGCTGCCTCAAGATCTACAATTGCAGGAAGCCCTGGGTATATAAAAGAAAATCATTGGCTCCAATATTTTCTAGAAACTCAGGCTGCACCATCAGTGTCTCTAGCATTAAAGATGTCAGTGTTTGCTCAGGCATGACTGTGGATCAGGACAGCTGTCAGGTGTTTGTACCAAAAAGAATGGTGACTGCTCATTGCTTAAAAAAAACAGAAAGAGAATTCACATTATCCGAGAAACTGCATGCTCACAGACCTTTCCACTTCACAAAAACACGAGATTCTCCCCTTAGCTGAAAATTAAATTGCAGTGTGCTGACAAAAGGGTTCATGGGGAAGTGTAAAGAAGTGGCACTGGTTACAATTTACTGGGAGAGTGAACTTTTGTGGCCTCTCAAAACAGTGGAGGTCATCCTAAATTTGCCAAGGTCAAGGATAAGTATTTTGTTTGAAAATAATTTGGCAACATATACCCCTCAAGCAGAAAAGGACAGCAGAGAGAGAACAGGGAGGCTGGAGAGAAACAGCAGCAAACACCAAGTAAGCTGGAAATGGAGGTTCAGAAATTCAATGGTACCAAATTTTGTGAGGATTAGATTTACTAAAGAGGAGTCTGCCTGATTAAACTAGTGGAAAATGACAGAGGCCAGGAATAGAGATAGTTTCAGAAGTTCTACAGGGGGTAGTAAAACCCTATGATTTGAGGTAGCCCAGAAAGGGTCATTCAAATTAAACAGGGCCGAAAATAAGTCAGAGATACCAGAAATGATCAGGACAGATCATGAAGAACTTAAAAGTGCCAAAGCTAGATTGATAGCCACATAAAAGGCAGCAAGTAGGGCAGAACTGAAGCCTCATTTAATGGAAGAGTCACAGGGAGTAGAACCAAAGCTGAACATTCACCTTGTGGCAGTAGTCTTCCAATAAAAACATTTGGGAAACATTTGGGGCAAACCCATTCCCAAAACAAACAGAAAAGGGAATGGAACATATTCCCAGTAGGAATGAATGTGGAGGTCACAGGGACATCGCAGTGAATTAAACACAGACCCATCTGGGATATCAAAGGATCAAAACCAAGTCTCAACCCCAATATGTCAGATCAAGTTGATGTAAGGTTAAATGAGCATTAGGTGCAAGATGAAAATCCAGGCACTCTGTAGGAGATAAACCCACCAACATCCGAAAAATCTAATTTGTAAAAAAAAAATGGATTCTGAAATGTGGCAGTGAAGGGTTAAGTTTTTGGAACATGGTGCAGCTTGGTGCATAAATCCACCTGCCAATCCCAAAGCAGGTTTTCAAGCCAGGTTATGATGAAGAGAGTGAATAAGGATTCAATATTTGCATTATTATTTCATATTAATCTGGTAGGAGAACACTTATTGCAAATTCAAAGGAGAAGTATTTTTTGCATCTGTACTTTGTGGTCAGGAGATGTTATGATGATGGCAAACACAGATGTTGATATTCAGCTCCAATGATCCGATTTCAATACAAGGGTCCTATGTGGACTAAAGTGACTTTTGAAAAGGACAATTACGAACCTAAAATGGCTGCTGTCACCTCCTGACCAGGCTGGAAAAAGCTCATGAAACCATGAAGAATTAGTTTTAAGTGAAATTGATCTCAGTATAAAATAGTACTGAAACTCAGATCTATATCTCCCATTTGATGCACACCTATCTGGAAGGTAAGTGAGGATGGAAGTCACTTGCAGATCATCTCTCTTGAAAAAAAGCAACAGAGCTGGACTTGAGAGCACTGAACTATATTCCAAGAGCTGTTCATGAGCTGCAGAGAGACATGAGAAAATGTAAGAACAGGAATACACACTCCCACTCACCGTTTGTCAATGCCAAATGATAAAGCAACTTAGAAAAACACCATTAACTGAAATGTTGATATTAGCTAACTTTGCCACTGCTGAAGAAACAAGTAAACAGCTAAATAGTCAGGATTCAGCTCTTTCTCAAACCTCACAGACACTAAAAACTTAAAGTTCAAATTGCCTTTACTTTCTGATCTGAAATAAATACGTTTCCCAACTTTCCTTTTTAAGCTGAAACATCTGAATATTTTATGTCATGTTTTTAATTTTCTTTAAGTTGGTGGTAAAATTCCTCCTTATTTCACTCCAGAAAACCCTGTACCTTCAGATTCTTTATTTTTATCTCATTAATTATGTATAATTGAAGTGTGATAGCTGTATGTCTTAAAGGAAATTAAATATTTGTATGACCGTCCGGTAGACGGTTAAAAAGGGAAGAGATACTACCTCCCCATCTGGTCATAAAATAGATTAAAACCATTCTGGAATTCCATTTTACAGGTAGGACCTCAATTATTCATGTCATTTATTAATGATTTGGATAATGGCATAGAAAGCCATATATTCAAAATTGCTGATGATGCAAAGTTAGATGGCATGGTAGATAACATAGACGATAGCATAAAATTACAATGCGATATTGATAGAATAAGTGAATGGTCAAAACTGTGGTAGGTATAAGCCAGTGTGAGGTTATCTATTTTAGACTGAGAAAGAATACATCAAGGTGCTGTCTAGTTGGTATGAAGTTAAATACAGTGGATGTCCGAAGAGACTTGGGGGTTCAGGTACATAGATCTTTAAGATGTCACAAACAGGTGCGGATAATAATCAAGAAAGCTAATTGATTGCTGACTTTATATTTCAATGACTGGAGTATTAGGATGCAGAAGTTATATTGCAAAACCCTGGCTAGATTGTACTTGGAGTACTGTCAGCAGTTCTGGGCACCACACCTCAGGGAGGATATATTGTTGTAGGAAGTACAACGTAGGTTAATAAGAATAATACCTGTTCTTCAGGGGTTATGATTTGAGGAGAAATCATACAAATCTGGCCTGTTTTTTGTAAGTTTTAGAAGATTATGGGGTGATCTGATAAAAGTCTTCAAGATAGTAACAGGAAAATTCAGGGTAGATAAAGATAAATTATTTCCATTGGTTGGGGATTCTAGAACCAAGGGGCATAGTCTGAGAATTAAGGAGAGTCCATTAAGGAGAATGTTAGGAAGGACTCGTACATACAAAAAGTGGAAAAGGTTTGTAACTCTTTTCCACAAACGGTACTGGGTATAAGATCAGTTGTTAATTTTAAATTTGAAATAGATAATTCTTTGTAAGCATATGTATTAAAGGATATAATCTAAGGCAGGTATATGGAATTAGGCCACAAATCAGCCATGATCTCATTGAATGGTGGAACAGGCTCAGGGGGCTGAATGGCCTACTCCTGGCCCTATGTTATAGTTGCTCAGCTGATAGCACACATGCCTCTGAATTGGAAGGATGTGGGTTCAAGCCCCACTAACAGTTTGACTATAAATATTAAAAACAGCCAGTCCAATGGACTACTGAAGGCATCCTGCACTGTTACCACTTTTCTGATGAAATGTTAAATCAAGGGTCCTTCTGCTTCCTTAGTGGATATAAAAAATCCTTTGGCATCTTTTCACTGAAAAGGATGTAAATTATCCTTAATGACCTGGACAATATCTATCACTTAATTAACATCATGAGAACAGATTATCTGGTCATTATCACATTGCTGTTTATGGAAACTTGCTATGTGCTAATGTTAGCTGCCAAATGATCTATCTAGACAGGCTGGAGGCTGGAAGAACATGGCAAGCCAGGCAGCGTCAAGAGGTAGAGAATTTGATGTTTCGGGTGTAACCCTTCTTCAGGGCTGGGGGTGGATGTGGGGGCAGTTGTAGATAAATGAGGTGGCAAGGGCAGGGTGGTGAAGTGGAGATAGGTGAAGACAGGCAGAGGATATGACCTGGTTGGTCAATGGGAGGAGTGAATCCGGTTGGTAGCAGGGAGCAGTGGAAGGAATTGGGAGGGGTTTAGAAGGGGGTCGGGGATGGGAAGGGAGTCGGGGAATGGGAAGGGAGGTTATTTGAAATTGGAGAACTCAATGTTGAGTCGAAGGCAGATATAGCTTGCAATAATGACAGCACTTCAAAAATAGTTTGTTGATTAAAAAGTGCTTTGGAACATTCCTGTGGTTCAGGAAAGGTGCTATATAAAAACATATGTCTTTCACATTTAAAAAAAACTAAATTTTATAAATAGATGAAGAGAGTACAAAAAGCAAAGTGACATTGAACTTTTATAAAACGCTGGTTTGGCTGCAAGTGGAGCATTTTGTCCATTTCTGAGGAGCAGACTTTAAGAAAGATGTAAAGACATTAGAGTGGGTGCAGAAACAAAATGCCGAATGTGGGGACTGCAGTTGCTGGAGATAAGAGTCGAGAATGAGGTGCTGGAAAAGCTTAGCAGGTCAGGCAGCATCCGAGGAGCAGGAGAATTGGCGTTTTGGGCAAAAGCACTTCATCAGGAAATCCATTATCCCTAATGAAGGGCTTTTGCTCAAAGCGTCAATTATCCTGCTTCTCAGATGCTGCCCGACCTGCTAAGCTTTTCCAGCACCTCATTCTCGATGCAGAAACAAAATGTACAAGTATAGTTCTGGAGAAGTGGTGTCTTTGCAATTTCTGTTATGTAGATTGGTTGGAGACGCTGGAGTTGTTTTTCTTCGAGAAGTTTGAGAGATCTGTCAGACATGTTCAAAGTAGCGTGGGATCTGTACAGCAAGAAACTTTTCACTGATAAAAGTGTCTGGAATCAGAGGACAGCAATGCAAGGTGGATGGCAAAAGAACGAAAGGTAACATGAGGAAAAAAGTTTTCATTTTCCCTGCGATGTGAAAAGCTCAGCCTGTCAGTGTGGTGGAAGCAGAATTAAAGGTGACATTCAAAAGGGATTTGAGTAATTGTGTGGAAGAAAAATAAGGATTGCAGGGCTAAGGGGAAAATGCAGGGTGCCGGAACCAGCTGAGTTGCTCTTGCAGAGAGCTGGCATGGACAGTGAAGGGTCACATAACATCCTTCTATGCTGCAATAATTCGGCGGCTCCAAATTGATGGCATCTATAATTGATCATATTTACTCCTTTTTGTATAAGCTCCTACTTCAAATGCCATTTAAAAACATTACAAAGTTGAAATACAATCCAAAAGAATCTTAACTTGTTCATAGCTGACAAAAAAATTTGTGTTTTCTGTACATTTAACAGTTAATAAAAAAATGCAAATCTAATTTAGTAGAACACGGATATAAGTGAATAACCAGACAGGCTCGCACTAGACCACTTAAGCCCAGGAGGTTGTTTGGGAGTTCGTGTCTCACAGTTTCTTTATCTTGATCTCAAGGACAGGTATAGCATTATCTTTCCAGAGCATTGACCACTACTTCAGTAATATGCCTTCATACTTCACATCAACTTGCACTCTTTTTTACCCGCGCAACCCCTCCGCCATGTTCTCCAAATTTCAAACACCATACATTCAAAGAGCAGTTTTCATAGCAAAGCATTTGCAAAGCTTGCTCTCAATCATCCAGCACAATGACATAGATTAAAGCAAATGCTGTTTATTTATAAGACGGTCATGTATATGGTCCAGAAAAAATTGTGATCTTTCCTTTGTCAAGCCAAATAAAAACTGCCAAACAGTTCTTTACAAGAAAACTACTTAAAGTTCCTATAGACTTCAACTTCACTTGATACCTTAACTCAACTTTGACCTTTTCAAACATCTTATTTGCTTACCAATTACATTCAATCTGAGCTTGCTTAACATATATGAGGAGGTTTCTTCAACTCATTATGACAGAGATTTATAAATATTGTAGATAACCAATTATACACACAAGAGGAAACTCAGTATAGGTGCAGGCTCTTCCAAAAATATGAATAAGAATAATATTTCAGTAATGATTTCAAATATATTAATGTAAAAGGACACATCTCACATTGTGAGCTGTAGTGTTGCCACTTGATACGTACCACAATCAGATGCAACTTCAAACAACGTACACTGTGATGAATTTTAAATACATTTTGAAAAGTGAAGAGAAATAATTTCATCATTTCACAAGCTCATTTCATTATTATACTCTGGTAAAGCATTATTTATTTTGAACAAGAAACTTTCCTTCATTGTACTCTACTCTTTCACACACTTGGAAGTAAAATCATTTGTTTTAGAATGATTACAACAAATGTAAGCTAAATATTAATTTTATACATACCACTTCATTTTGATCACTAGATACTGTTTTAGTTACTTCATTTCAACATAATTTTCTATTTGGGACACCCATCTGTCATCAAGTAATAAAACATATGTGTTCAGTTTAAAACAAAAGCAGCAAAAACAGTAACTTTTCCAGAATCATAATAAAAAGTCATTCAATAAGGTGACTTATTGTAATGTACAATCCTCCTGATAATGTTGCTCAATGAAATTAAAAAGCCAAAGTACAGTATTTATGATATCATTATAAACTGTGGATATAATCCCTTGTTGCTAATCTACAGTAACAGCTCGTATCTGAGCTACACTTATTACTAATGATATATACTCCATTCATTGTAAATATTGACACAAAGACAATGCTTTGACGTAAAGAACAAAGCATTAAAGAAAAATGCTCACCCCTAAGCGTCTGCTACGAATCTTCACATATCCCTGCTTGACAATGTCATTAAAATTTGAAGCCATTACTTTTCTGCTCAGCTCAGTTACTGAATATTATGTCAGTACTGTACTCCAGCTCCAAATGCAGTTTCTCCCGCTCTCAGTTTATCCACAGCTCAGCATCTGCTTAAACCTCCCGGCCCAGGGGCTAGCAGCAAGGCTTATTCCACCTACAAAGTGAGGGAGAGACAGTGAGACGGTATGTCACAGTGGGAACGCATCAGCTGATACTCGATCATTGCTGCTTCACGGAATGTACCACCATTCTCACTCACTGAAGGGCTGGTGTCAAAGGGTTCACGTCTACTAGAATGAAGTTACTGGCTCAAGCACAATGCTCTGATGCCAAAGATTTCGGCTTCTGTCAAAGACCTACGTAAATACTATTGTTAGCTTCTTAAATAAAGCAAATCTTTTGGAGCATTTTACGCTTTCATGGAAATCTCAGTGCACAAAACAGATAAGAAATTAAAACAACCCTTCAGAAAAATATAGGAAAGCTACTTTTATTTTTACAATTGGCTATTTTCAAGACTGCGTTTAGTGTTGTGATTCGAGTCTCTGCTTAAAATGTACATTATAGTGTACATTTGCTGCATGAAGCCTGACTCATAAAGCAATCCAAACCTGAAGGCTTTATCTTTGTGAAATTTAGCACAGGAAATCTGGATATTAAATAAAGTATAGCTGTGAGTTGTTCTCAAACTATTAATCATTGCATCTGTCAAATATATGTAATTACTTCATCAGCAGCATAAATAGCTAAATCCTTTGATGAGTGCAGCAAGTTTGTTGCAATTAACTTTGCATATAACAAACGCAAAACCAAAAGCATGTTTGTTTATTTGCATTTGTTTCAGTAATAACAAAAATAAGCAGAGTCTCAATATTTAATTATCTCGTGCTTTGAATTATTGAATCTCATTTTGCCATGCACTTTGTTATAAAATATGAATTTCAGACTCAAAGGATCAAACGTTTTTATATAAAAAAGAAAGGGTATTGTTTTACATTTTTCATTGCTGCCAATAACTCAAAATGCTTATAAAGTTTGATATAAACCATTGTGTTTAATTGCTATAACGTCATATTTTCTAGCACAGATGCTGAAGGAACAATCTCTCATGTTACATGTTGATCAAAAGCTTCAGGGTACATATACCTTACAGGTCATAATCAGTGTTCTTCACAGAGAAACAGATCTCTGTAAAAAGCCCCCTTTTTTATAATAAATCAAGGGAAGCATTTTTTGAAATTTCTTTCTGGAAAAATAAACTCGTATAGTGAATTTCTATCATGAAGATCCAAGTATATTTGCTCCCTGTTTTAATGAAAAACAATGCAATTGAAGGCTTTGCATAAATAGATCTACCTTCAGTGAGACCTGGATAGTGGGCAGGTCTGTGTGAAGGGAAGAATCTGCCTGCAAGCTGCTTGCATCATCTCCCTGACCCCATTTTTTTGTGGCCTGCATTCTCCCCAGAGGCCTGCTTATTATTTCTTAGTCCTTTCACTAAAGGGATGAAGAACAGAAATAATGATGTGGACATAAATGCAGTTTTTGGTTTACTCCGATGGCAAGCTATGCATTGCCTACAGCAAACCAACAAACCTGAACATTTCATCAATATGCAGGTAAGTGAAGGTGTGCGGTGTAACCAAATTTGTTTCAGATTCAGGAGTTTTTATAGCTCAGCTGAAGCTTTGGGAAACAGAATTCGTTCTGTCACAATAACAAGAAGAGGTAATCTGACAACAGATGCTTAGGATTTAAGGCAAGTTGGAAATCAGTAAGAGCAGATATTGGTTACTTTCACTGTAACAAGTAGAAATGACTTTCTACTTTATGCCCAATGTATAGTACAATAGTATCTGCACATCAAAAGTAGTTAATTGTTGTAAAGTGATTTGAGTTATCGAGAGATTGTGAAAGGCACTATATCAATGCAAGTTTCTTTTTGTTACAGGATTTTTTTTGCCACTTGTACTCTCGAGCCATGAATCACTATTGGCTAAAAGCATATTTGCGATACCATTGTAACTCTAAGGTTATTAGACTGAATGATTTTTGATACAAAAGCTGGTTCTTGAAGTGTATCTTGTCAATTCTTCCTAAGCTGCAATCACCGACAATGACATTTTGCAGCAACAAGTTGTAACATGAAGGTAAGCCTCAATCATGAATTGTCAATAACTTAGTGATAACAAGCAGCTTTCTGCATTTCTTGAGTCCAAACAAAATTTCATTGAAGAAGCTGAGGAAGCTCAGTGGTGTTCCTGATAACATTGCAGTCCTACCTCAAGACATCGACTATGGCTTCTTAGCATTACATAAAGACCATAAAATAACTCAAACAATGTTACTGTAGCAGAAAACACTACTTAATTGGTTTATTACTCACTTTACCGAGAACTAATAAATGTCATGCCTGGAATAATCTGATTTGGTAACTTTTTAATGAAATCACAGATTAATTCTTGATTAGATGTAAACTTTGCCAATATAAATCAGGAACTTTTACTTTATAGTGACTAATACATTTTGTAAATGTCTTACTTTGTTTTTAATTTAATCAAACTGACTGTAGGATATGGTATTGCTCGTGCTAACTCTCTCAACACCCATGTTCCTCTGAATAATTGAGTAAAGGTGAATTACGAGCACAGTGTTGATAAATAAGACATGACATTCACAGGAAAATATTTGACACCATTAATGGACATTACTGAGACAAAAGAGTTTGTTCAAATCAGAATTGACACAATCTTTGCTATCTCCTAGTACCTGCCAAAGAGTGGTTAGAGATAGAAATCATTATAACACAAGATGAAATCTTCCCCTCCCTGAGGATGGAAAAGAGCTGACAAGAAGAGGTAATATTTGGGTAAGTTGTCACAAAGGAGGTATTTGCTCCCTTTTTGCCAACTCACCAATTAAGCTGGTGAAAAGGTCAACAAAGAGTTTCTTTGAGCTGCTACTAACTAATGGCTACTTAAGAATCGCAACTTGTCATGCCTCTGATTATCTGGCTTCCCGATGGGCAAGAAAGGTGGCTAGTTTCCCAATTTGGAAATCAAGACAAATTGTCTGCTAAGTCAGTGTGGAAGAAGGGAAAACTCAATTTACTTCAACATGGGAGAATTTGGAAATAAGGTAAGGGTTGGCCTTTGAAAGTTAGATTCCTGATCCATCCTTCTCCCCATGACTCTCACTTTGCAACTAGTTGATAAAAATCACTTCTTCTTGCCTTTTGATTCTCTCAGGAGTAGGCCTCAACCCAGCATCTGATTGGCCAGCAACTTCAGGCAAACCAGGACATGACTATCAAAGCCTGTGATAATCCTCTCCCGATCAGCTCTTAATTAATTGGTTGGCAAGAATGGCAAGTTGGCTCAGCCAGTGGGTGTTATGTTAGTTACTATCTAACATGCTCACCCCTGCACTTTCAGAAAAGCAAGTAAATCACATCCATAACATAGTTGAGGCAAACAGTGTGAATGGATTAAAGATCAAGCTTAACAAGTACATGATGGAGAAGGGAATACTGTACAAAGCTGTAATAATAAGATTAGATGAAATAGAATGGAATGAGGCTCACGTGGAATGTAACCTCTTACATAATCAGACTAAAGGATTGTCTGTGTTGGTCAGCAGTAAGAACTGGCATTCATTACACTTACATTTGTCCACATTCTTTCTTGGTTTATGCAGTGATCATGACCGTAATTAGAGAGGCAGGTCGCACAGTATCATCTACATGGGATCAGGGACCTATGTGTACAGGGAAAGAAACTGTATAAATCTGTAACCAACTGGACTGAAGAGATTTCAATGAACATTCAACTCACAATTGGATGTAGGAGCTATAAGCTAGAACACTTAAGACAATGTCAATCCAGTACAGGAAGTTTAACAATTAGAAGAGAGGGGGAAAGGAAATTAAGATAGATCAAATGGGACAGAATGAAAAGTTATAAAAACAGCATTTTATTTTATCCATGCCAGATTTGTGTCAGTTGGGAGCAACTCATTTCCCCTCCCCCCACCTTGTCTCAGTCAAATCCCTCGAACTCAGCACCGCCTTCCTAACCTGCCTGCTCCTTGGATGCTGCCTGACCTGCTGCACTTTTCCAGCAACACATTTTCAGCTCAGTTGGGAGCAATCTCATCTGAGTCACAAGCTACTAGGTTAAGAGGGTAATCACAAAACTCACAGCTCACACTTGAGTGCAGTGCTGTGCAGGTGCTGCTTTGTTGCAAGTGTCATCTTGTGGATGAAATATTAAACTGAGGTCACATCTCTGTTTAAATGATCCGATCACAGTATTTTAAATAATTGTCACTACTGATGATTCCCCTTTTCCTAGTTACGCCTCCTCTTGGTTTTTTTTATCTTGACCAATTAACATTTCCTTTTGTCTTGCACCATTGATCCTTTTGTCTTTAATCCCTTCTGCTGTCCACCCTAATGCAGACCTTCTCTTTTGTTCTTTCCCTATCTCACCCTTTCTCAGCCCTTATATTTGCTCAATATCTGTCACATCTCTATTCTTCTCCAGTTCTGACCAAAGACTATGAACCCAAAATGTCATCTCGGTTTCTCTCCCAAGTGATTCCATTGTTGTTTTTATTTGATATTTCTAGCATCTAAAATAGTTTGCTTTTACATCAAATTATACTACTGCCATTAATGAAGATCATTTTGTGTAAGTGCATTAACTACTGGCTGAGAGTTAGAAAGTTGTGATTCAATATTAGTCAGCAAATACCTAGCCTTCGTATCTTTCATTTTTTTTTACATTACATTACAGTGTGGAAACAGGCCCTTCGGCCCAACAAGTCCACACCGACCCGCCGAAGCGTAACCCACCCATACCCCTACATTTACCTCTTACCTAACACTACGGGCAATTTAGTATGGCCAATTCACCTGACCCTGCACATCTTTGGACTGTGGGAGGAAACCGGAGCACCCGGAGGAAACCCACGCAGACACGGGGAGAACGTGCAAACTCCACACAGTCAGTTGCCTGAGGCGGGAATTGAACCCGGGTCTCTGGCGCTATGAGACAGCAGTGCTAACTACTGTGCCACCGTGCCGCCCACAATTGGACATCAATTGAACCTCGGAACTGGATGCAGCCCTCTAACACACTATTTATACACCTATTCAAAAGAACATGGATAAATATACATTTAAATTGGACATTCCAACAACATTATTAAATGTGCTGTAAGAACATTTGCCAGGATCTCCTGACTATATATAAACTGTAGAAATCATTCCACATTCTATGTTTTATTTTTGCACTGCACTTTATTAATGCACTGGGTGGCATGATTCCAACACGGTCCCTTAAAATAACTTCAGCTTTCATACTGCTACATTCTTCATAGAGCTTAAATATCATGTAAACGTATTTAGCACACAGTTTCACAGTTTTAGAATGTCAAATTCTAATTAAAGGGCAGCTCATACATTTGCTTATATCAGCATTCATTAGTCATACGTTTAAGTAAATTTTATGCCGAACACCCAGTTTTAGACTCTCCCTCGTCTTTGAAAACAGGAACAGGGTAGTCATTTCTATAGCACCGCGTCAAAACCACTTTTTTCCTTAGAATCTTTTCCAGACAGGGCATTGCAGAAATGTTTACTCATTCTTTTTGTTGCTGAATTCTCATTCAATAAAGATTTACCTCTCTTGGTATTGTCTCCTCTACATCAAGAAAGCTAGATAATTGAAGCCATGATTTTTTTAGGCGTATTAGTCATTTACTCTTCAAAATCAGCTGACAGGGAGTAAGCTGTTAAAAACATGCCATGAACAATGACCATTTTACTTCACAAGTAGGAACCACTATTCTTATGAAGCACTCCACCTAGTGGCTAATCGATGAATGATTCTTGAATAACTGAGGCAATAAACAATTGAGCAACCTGAAACCATGGGTCTCAAGTCTTGAATAAACTGATGTGTAAAAGCACATTCACCATTTATCTGGCCAGGCTGTATCTGTGGAGAGAAATCAAAGTTAACATTTTGAGTCAAGTGACGCTTCCTCAGAACTCTTGGATGATAACTCAATCATGCTGTTCCTAGCAAGCTCTCAGCAGGTACTGATCTGTGGAGATCCAAATTGGAAGGGGTATAGAGGGAAGGTTGGATTATGCAGTAGGAAGCAAAATACTAATGGAGCAGTCATACACTGGATCCATCATCTCTCACCTTCATCATCCTCTGTTGCTGGTAAGATCGAAGAGAACAAATAGTTACTTATATTTAAAGAAATGCATTCCTGACATTAATCTATTGATAGTGGAAATACTTTGTGTTCCTTAAGAAGTGTTAGAGACATAGATTCATACAGCGCAGAAACAGACCCTTTTCCTACATTTGGTACATATCCCTCTAAACCTTTCCCTTCCATATATTTGTTCAAATGCCTTTTAAATGTTGTAACTGTACCTGCCTCCACCACTTTCTCTGGCAGCTCGTTCCATATATACACCATTTTTTGTTTGAGAAAGTTGCCCCTCAGATCCCTTTTAAATCTTTCTCCCCTCACTTTAAAACTATGAATTCTAGTTTTGGACTTCCTTACCTTGGGGGGAGAAAATACTTTGCTATTCATCATTTCTATGCCCCTCTTGATTTTATAAACTTCGATAAGGTCACCCCTCAACCTCCTATACTCTGGGGAAAAATGCCCCAGCCTATCCAGCCTCTCCTGATAACTCAAACCTTCCAGTTTCAGTAACATCCTTAGAAATCCTTTTTTGCACCCTTTCCAGTTTAATAACATCCTTCAGCAGTGCAATCAGAATTGTATGCAGTATCCCCACATATGCTCTTACCAATGTTTTGTCCAGTTATAACATGATGTCCCAACTCCTGTACATAATGTTCTGACCTATAAAAGAACAGATACCAAATGCCTTCTTCACCATCCTTTCTACCTATGACACCCATTTTCAAGGAACTATGTATTCTCACCTGTACTAAGGTCTCTATTCAACAACACTTGCCAGGGCCCGATCATTAGCTGTACAAGTCCTGCCATTGCATTTATCCAAATTAAACTTCACCTGCCCATTGGCCAGCTGATCAAGATCCCATTGTACTTTTAGATAACCTTTTTCACTGTGGACTATGCCACCAATTTTGTTGTTATTTGCAAGCTTACTAATCATGCTTCCTTTATTTTATTTTCCACATATACTATATTCCTTTAAGCAAAATTACCAAAGAAAAATGCATATTTGCAAACTAATGTAATAAATTTGATAAACTCCATATGCTTGAAAGTCAGTCATTAATCACTTTTTATTACCAATGACATAATGGATTTTCTTTAATATAGTACATTCACTTGAACAATGGTCAGTACTCTTGCCTCCTCTAGTGTCATGTTGGTGCTCTTCAAATCTTAGCTTATGTCACTGAGCCAGCTGCAGTTTGTTGTCAGTGTCTTTTTCCCCTTTAGGTTCCCGGATGAGTTTTGTCTGAAGCAGATGCTTTGTTGGGCATCTGAAGGACGTGATCAGACAGGGAGAGCTTTTTTATTTTCAAATGCTTTTCTGCTCTGATGTCTGTGCTAGTAAGTTTGTACTGTCCATTATTCAGCAATATACAGGGATTAATTTGATGGTCAAAGCCAATGGAGGCAGATCTTGACTCTTTGTAACACGTGATTATGGCGAATTCACATCTTGCTTTCCAACACTCAGTTTTTTTATTTCCTTTCAAATCGTTGATATAACATGGACAATAGACTACTTATTCACTGTCACACATTTCACACGATCATATGAAGGTAAAATTAGCTTCAGTGGCCTGGAAACTGTGACCAGATTGTCGAAAATCATCTCCTCTGCCAGAGTCTTTTCTCTCAAATGACCAAAGTACTTCAAAATATGCTCTGAAATTCTCCCAGAATCCCAGTAACAATGATATTGATAATGGGGAAGTTTTTTTTATTCATTCGTGGAACATGGATGTTGTTGGCTGGCCAGTACTTTTATTGCTCATCATTAGTTGCCGTTGTGAATGTAGTGGCAAGCTGCCTTCTGGAACTGCTGCAGTTCACTTACTGTGGGTTGACTCAGAATGACCTTCAGGAGGGAACTGAAGGATTTTGACACAGCAACAGTAAAGGAACGGCGATATATTTCCAAGTCAGGATGGTGAGTGGCTTGGAGGGGAACTTGCAGGTGATGTTTCCATGTATCTGCTGCCCTTGTTCTTCCAGATGGAAGAGTTACGTGTTTGTAAGATGTTAAGGATCTTTGATGAATCTCTGCAGTGCATCTTGTGGATTGTACAAAGTGCTGCTGCTGAGCGTCATTGGTGGAGGGAGTGGATGTTTGTAGATGTAGTACTAATCAAGCATGTTGTTTGTCCTGGATGGTGTCAAGGCCTCTTGAGTGTTTTTGGAGCTGTACCCATCCAGGTAAGTGGAGAGTATTCCGTCACACTATCCTGTGCCTTGTTGATGAGGAGTCAGGGTGTTGAGTTACTTTCCTAGCCTCTGACCTGCTGTTGTAGCCACTATGTTTATATGGTGTGTTCAGTTGAGTTCTAGTCGTTGGTAAGCCCAATGATGTTGATAGTGGGGAATCCAGTGATGATAACACCATTCAGTATCAAGAAGTGGTGGTTAGATTGAGTCTGATTGGAGATGGTCATTGCCTGACATTTTTGTGGAACAAATGTTTCTTGCCACTTGCCTGGATATTATCCAGATCTTGTTGCATTTGCACATAGAATACTTCAGTATCCAAAAGTATCTGCAAACATTCCCACTTCTGACTTTATGATAGAGGGGAGGTCATTGATAAAGTAGATGAAAAACACTACCCTGAGGAGTACCTGCAGAGATGTCCTAGAGCGGAGATAACTGATCTCCAACAACCACAAACATCTTCCGATGTGCCAGGTTTGACTCTAACCAGCAGATAGTTTACCCCTTTTATCCATTGATTCCAATTTTGCTAGTGTTCCTTGATGGACTCACTCGAATACAGCCTTGATGTTGAGGGCTGTCACTCACATCTCACATCTGAAATTCAGCTCTTTTGGCCATGTTTGAACCATGGCTGTAATAATGTCAGGAACTGAATGGTCTGGCAGAACCAAACTGGGTGTCACTGAGCAGGTTATTACTGAGTAGATGCTGCTTGATAACACTGCTGACAACACTTTCCATCAATTTCTGATCATCGAGAGGAGATTGATGGGGTAATTGGCTGGGATGGATTTATCATGCATTTTGTGTACGGAACATACCTGGTCAATTTTCCACATTAGAAGGTTGTAACTGTACTGGAACAGATTGGTTAGGGGAGCGGCATGTTCTGCAGCACTAGTCTTCAGTACTATTGCCAGAATGCTGTCAGGGGTCATAGCCTCTGCACCATCAAGTGCCTCCATCTATTTCTTGATATCATGTGGAGTGAATTGAATTGGCTGGAGAGTGGTATCTGTGATGCTGGGGACCACTGGAGGAGGGCAAGATGGATCATCCACTTAGCACTTCTGGCTGTAGATTACTGAGAATGCTTCAGCCTTATCTTTTGCACTGATTTTGTTGGGCTCAGTCATTGAGGATGGAGAGGTTTGTGCAACCTCCTCCTCTTGTGAGTTGTTTAATTGTCTACCACGATTCTCAATTGGATGTGGCAGGATGGCAGAGCTTAGATCTGATCTGTTTGACTTGTGACAATTTGACCATTAGGCAGCATCTTAAAGACAGAACAGTGACAAAGATGGAGAGAAAAGAAAACATATCCTGCACTCACCCAGGTAGTCACATCAAAGTAGTCATAGCAAAGACTCATGATCCTGTATCTATATTGAATCCAGGCGTAGCTGGCTACAATGACAATAGTGACAATAGAATCAAAATGACCCATTGAAGCTCCTGTTCCAATATTCAAATAATTACTAAGGAAATTAGCAACGTGTGTTTTTCCATAACATAACAGATGTGTCAGCAGAATGCATTGATTTTACACATATACCTGGGCAACAGATCAAATTTTAAAAGGTTATTACTAAACTGTTCGGCTTTGTAGCATATTCAGATGAAAATTCCAATGAGGTTGATCTCTCCGTCTTCTGTGCTTTTCATAAGTGGTACGACAAGTTTCTCACTTGGCAGCAGCAAGTTGCCAATTAAAAGGTGGGGGGGGTTATTGTTTGTCAGGCCTTGTTGAGGGTAAGCTCATCTCATTAAATATTCAGCTCTCTGATTAAAGATCAAGCAAACTAAATACTGAGAAAACGCAGCATGGAATTCAGAGCGGGGTTCCTGGTGATTTCAGCTCATTGCTTGCTTCCAAAGACCTCCAAGTTGCTTACGACAAAGCAGCATCTCAGGGCATGATCCATGGGGACCAGTTGCACACATCCTTCGTCCAGGAATACTGGCATCCTACCCCACACCACCATTATGGTATCTCTCCAATACATGGGTGGGGCCTTCCCGAAGCATAGGCATGAATTTCAGGGCATACCAGAAGCTGACATTGAAAAACTGCAGAGGGGGATCCATTTGAATGGTTTGACCAGCTGCATCTCAAGGTTGCTCGCTTGGTCTCTTAGAACCTGCCTGCATGCACACATTATCCATGCTTTGCCTTGCTGTGCTGTGCCAATTGGCAAAGTCAAATAACCAGGCAATATGTCTTGCTGGTCAGTAGTTCTCAGTAAGGGGGGTTTGGCATTTTGCTGTACAGCAGTGTGCTATGTCAATCTCACACTGCACCTTGTGCCAGCAACTTATGCAGCAAACACACAGCACTTACAGCAAGCACGCCATGTTCCATAGTTTTGGGGGACTAGTCTTCACTCTGCCCATGAGGGCACCTGCCAGTCTAGGTGTCCTGGCACACCAAGTCAACAGCACCCTCCAACACCAGTTCAGGGGCTTGGCCGCAGTAAGTTGTCCACTCAGGGTGTTCTTGATCATTGGGTCCATGCATCTGCAGTGTGAGGAGTGAGTCACGGTCAGTCTTGTGGGTCCATAGCAGCATCATCTAGAATGTGTTTGTTAAGATATATGCCATGGATCAGAAGTCAGAGGACATCTTGCCCTAGAGGTCCAGTTAGGTGACTCAGCGTGGGCCACAACCAGTCCATTGGGTCCATCCACAGAAGTAAATAGGAAAGGGGGTTGTGGGTGACTGCTACAGGAAAGAGAATCAGCAAATTGTTCTTGGAGACTGGGGACAGCAGGCTGTGCAGATGAATAAAAGAGAAGCAGCAGTGTTTAGGAGTTAGGGCGAGTGGGGGGAAAAATACGTCAAAGCATGAATGGGAAGGGTCGTGTGGGTAGGAGGCTGCCTCTATCATCAGGATGCCCCTGGTATTTTGTATGAAAGTAGAATGAGAGCGTGCAGTCTATTACCATACTTGGCATGGTCAACTCTTATGCCAGGGGATTAGGGTGGACATTATGTTGGGGAAGGGGTGTGTGTCGGATGTTGAGGGCTGGCATAGGCTCATGTACACAGCTTGGGTGGATGTTTGAGGCATCAGCAACGTGGAGAGGGAGAGTCTAGAAGCCATTGGCTGAGAAGAGCTCACTATCATCTTCCAGTTTTTTGAAAATCAATGAGTGGACAGGATAAGCGGTCTCAATTCATCAGGGTGAAAGCTGCAGGACTCAACAATGCTAGAGCTTTTAAAGGGGAAAACACTGCCCATTGACCCATACACTGTATAGGAGAAAGTGAGGTCTGCAGAAATAGATGCAGATTCCTGAAGAAGGGCTTATGCCCGAAACGTCGATTCTCCTGTTCCCTGGATGCTGCCTGACCTGCTGCGCTTTTCCAGCAACACATTTTCAGCCCATACACTGTATAGGACACAGAGCTGCAGGGTTCCTACTTCTAGGCAATCCCAATGCATCACACTTAGTTTATTCCATATCTTGGTGCACCAGACCGCTGACTAACTCATTCACACTAATACCGCTGGACACAGGGGCCAGGGGAGAATAGGAATGTTATAGGACAAAGGTTAAAGAGGTCAGCAAAACTAATTTCCACTGTATATCTTGTTCCTCTTATTTCCAAACGCTGAAGAAGAGAGTGTCACAACAGACTTCCATCCAAGGTGTGTCATGGGTGGTCTTGCAGTTATGACACAAGCTGGAACAATGACCTTCAAAAAGACAGATGCAAAAGAACAACCAGATGCAAGGTGAAAACAGTGCTATTGCAAAACAAAAAGTGCCTAATACTGTACAGTTCATTGTGACTTGTGCCACTAACGAGCCCTCAATAAGTTATCTTTGTCTCTCTCCCCCACTACATGCTAGTGTGCTTGCAGGTTCTGCTGGGAGCCTGCTTGCAAATAGTGCCTGTTGGCTTTGGAAGATTGATGGGGAAAGCCCAGGGGTGCTTGTGTCTGGACAGGCCAATCCTATTAAAGGTTCTGTTAGCAGATGCAAGTTGACCTGCCACGGTGTAAACTTCCAAATTTCAGAGGAGACCAGGTAGAGTGGAGACAAAGGGCCCAGCCCCCTCTGGAATGCCCTGAATAGAGACCGCTAAAGGGGCTGTGTGTAGGTCCTCCTCTAGCTGGATGTTTCCTCACACCATCCTGTCTCCCTGAGAGAAAGGAGCACCTGGAGTGTACACCGGTTTGCTGTTGCTCTATCGCCATGCCTTCAGTCCTGAGGACCAGTGGTTGCTGCAGAGGAGTACAGAACATGCACCACTTGAGTAGACCTCGTGCTTTCCATGACAGTGCCAATTTGTCCATGGAGGCAGCCAGAGAATGGTATGGCTCACTGCACTGCTTCAACTTCTGAGCAATGTGGGCCATTGTGTCCCATATCCCTGCCTGCTATTCCTGTTTCTCTTTATGCATTGGACTAAGTCCCTGATTACCAACACCACTGGGTCTCTCCTGCCTGGGACTGAGCAGGTCCCTGGTCTCCAAGAGTCCTCAGAGTGCCAGCTTGACCAAAACGCTCCCACCCTTTGTTAGCCTAACATTCCCACTGAGGTGTCAGTATCTCAGCTGCGAGGGTGCAGCAGACAGTCTTGTTGATGCTTTCACTGGGGCTTCAATGATCTTTCTCTCAATGATCAAGTTAGTGGCTTCAGGGGCAGGCAGCTGTTTCACTGTGGAGGTGGTGGACATGTTGGCAGTTTCTGCAAGATACGAAAGAGATGGTGTAGCTAATGGTTAGATATGGTGTGCAAAGAATGGGACTAACAGCGAGGTTACTGTGAGAGTTGCAGTGGAATAAAAGTTGATACCTACTCAGTTGGCAGGATATAAATGTTTCTGCATCCCTACAGAAGCAGATCTGATCTTTTCTTGCAAGGGCCAGGAGTCTCTCTTTAGCACGGACTAAGGAGCCAAACTCATATGGGTTCTCTCTGTCCTATTAGGGGCTGTCTTCTCCAGTAATGAGAGAAAGACAGGAAAGAGAAGGGGTGGGGGGGCGGGGTGGCTGTGTGGAACAGCTATTAGCGCTGGTGCAGATGGTGGAAAGGTCTTAATGTGATCTGTTAGAGTGAGTCTGCAGCACAGAGGGAAAGCAAGGCTAGTTAGTGGTGTGGGTGGTTGGTGGGGGTGAGAGCAAATGAGGGAAGATGTTGCAAGAGTGGCAGAGTACAAGACTTGATAGGAATTGGTGCCGAGATCAGAGAAACAGTAAGGATGAGGCAGTAGATAAAAGAATGTAGCACTTACCCTGACACAGCAGAAGTTATTGATCTTCCTACAGTACTGCTAGCCATTCTTTCACACCTGATGGCACTGACCAATGACCGTCTCAGACCAGGTTGCCATGGCAGTGCTCAAGGCGGCAGTCCCTCTCCTTCAAACCACACCCTTGACCAGTACATCCACACCCCTGTTGGAAGATTGTGGCACCATCTTCTCCCCTTCTGACATCTGCAAGCGTCCTTGACTGGGCATAGCAGCTTCATAACACAAACGCTCATCTGGGTGCGCAGCAGCCTTTTAAAAATGGCAGAAAGAGATGCCACTGAATTCTGTGATATCTGCCAAATGGAGAATTGTTCTCAGAACAACATGTGGTAAGATGGTGGCAGAATTGGATGGGAAGTACATCATTGGTGCACAATAGTTAATGAGGTGAGGTTGATAAGATACGAAAGAACACGTTAAGCCTTCCAGCAAGACAGCCACCAAAAGACATAAACCTGGACTTAACCAAAAAGTGTACAATTCAGCCTAGAGTCCATACTATGAAGATCAAACAAGGTTTTGCTTGCCAAAGACTCAAGGATTTTTCTTCTTCTATTGCCAACAACTGACCTCATGCTGATGAACCTTATTAACATAATTGCAATGCAGTTTTATGCAGTAGTCTTCCTTTTTGCATAACAGCAAGCCAAAGTGCTTAGTCTGTTATATAATTGAACATGATGACTTTTCTATAGCCGAATGTAAAAACTGTCAGTTAAATCATGTGCAAACTTTATAAAAGAGTGCAATTATGATCAGAATATATTACCCTATTCACAGGGAATGCCAAATAAATATCGCAGTTTGAATTGTATTTAAGATATTAAAGATTTTACAAAACTGAAAATTCATGCATAGTCTACATATGCAAATTCTGTCCTCAAAGGGTTAATAAGAAACATCTATAGGATTATGTTAAGAGCAGAAATAGCAGCCAATTATTTCTCTTACTTTTAATGTCGTGATTGTAATGAGTTTTGTGAAAAAAAATTTGAACAGCGGTGGCCGTTGAACATTTATAATAGCAATTCCAACATATTGGAGAATTATCAAGTGTTAGCATTTGACAACTGGTGGATCCACATAAAATGGTGAAGTGATTTTACAAGCAGAGAAGTCTAAGCATTCTTTAAGCATTATCTGAACCCGAAATAACAGCACAGCTTGGAATTGTCTCCTAGTTACCAGCAGCATTATGTAAAAGAAAGCAAGTGTATGAATTCTTGATTCTAACTTCAGTTGTCTACTCTACAGAGCTGACTTGATCTGTGATATTGATTTGCCAACTGATATTGCTCAGGGGAATAAAAATGTTTTACTTGCAGTGTGCTGCTGGTTATTATTAGTGATCTGTATTTTCAACATTCCTTTGTGATTATTCAATCATTATGCTTACTGCAGAATATCAGTCACATGTATTTGGCAGAAATCAGAATTAGATTTTGCAATTTATTGAAAATATTCAACCCTGCAAATCATGAAAAAAATTCTCACAAGAAGAATTTTAAATCAAGTGTGTCTCCAAAGTGAAATGACTTATACAAATCATGGAATTTCTGCATCCATCCAAATGGATAAAATAATTTATGCGAATCAAAATCAAATGAGGAAAATGTCTGATCTGGGAGCAGGTAATTAGGGCTAAGGTAGTTTTACGTAAAGATATGCATGTGTATTTAGATGTCTGCATCTGACTGTGCTGGCCACTGTCCGTAGCATTGACAATTTCAGGTGCGAGGGACTGACAGTAAATCCAAAGAAAAATGCATTCCTGAACAGTGCTTAATATAATGTAAATGTTGAAAGTTGATACTGCCTATTTGCTGCCTTTGTGGATCTCCATGGTAACAGTGGAAGCTAACACTCCCACAGAGACTGGCTCCCACTCTGGTGTAAAAGCAAGAGAAACACACTTCCCTCAACAGCTGTGCATTACAATCAATTTAAATTTGTACACCTTAAAATTTTTAAAACATCACCAAACTGGATTTAGCAAAACATTTTAAAAAGGTAGTGGAATTAGGGAGTCAGGACCTCGAGCTGCTACTGCACCATTTTTTGTTCAAAATTAATGTTCCATTTCTTTATGTTCACAGTATAACAGTTGTTTGCAGTTTGCATCCCAGGACTAGACAGCTAAGTGTTAGTTGTCAGGCTGATCACATTCATTAGAGCAGATCTGGGTGACTCCTCATCATTAATGTCATGAATCAGATCAATAACAAGGAAAGCATCCAATCTGGAAGGACTTCATTTTAGTAAAGAATCAAACACGTCAACTCCAGTGACTCAAGGGGAAAAGTGTCTTAATGTCTGCTGGGGGAAGAGAGGTGATTGCTGTTGTATATTGGTATGTGTTGTACTCATGTCCTTTGGAACCACCCAAGATGCTTTTCATTGGTTCACTGCTACAAACTTTGCTTATTGATGTTACTTTAAGTTTCTGATGCCAAATAAGGAAACTGTTTTCAGCAGAAGCAAGGCTTGGTCTTGTTGAACAGAATATGTTTGCTATATGGGCTACATGGTGGTTCAATGGTTAACACTGCTGCCTCACAGCACCAGAGACCCAGGTTAGATTGCACCATCGGGCGACTGTCTGTGTGGAGTTTGTACATGCTTACCGTGGATTTCCTCTGGGTGCTCAGTTTCCTCTCACAGTCCAAAGATGTGCAGGTTAGGTGGATTGGCCATGCCAAATTGCTCATAATGTCTGGGGATGTGCAGGCTAGTTATATTAGGAGGTAGTGAGGACTGCAGATGCTGGAGAAGTCAGAGTTGATAAAGTTTGATGCTGGGAAAAGAACAGCAGATCAGGCAGCATCTGAGGAGCAAGAGAGTCAACATTTCAGGCTCAACCCTTCAGCAGGACAAGATATATTAGCCATGGGAAATGCAAGGTTACAAGGATGGGGTGGGTCTGGGTTGTATGCTCTTCAGAGGATTAGTGTGGACTTGATGGACCAAATGACCTACTTCCATACTGTTATAGGGATTCTATGATATTATTTAGTGTGAGGTGTATTCTGTCCTTTTTTTAAAAAATAATGAAATTTTAAGGCAGAGGTGATGAGCAGTTTCCACACAACCACTAGAATAAACAACTTGAGAGGCCTTGGAGTTTTTACGTTGGAACAATAGAAGCAGTCCAATGGGTGTAGTCAAGCTCTCATAGAATCAGGATTTTTAGTTGTTTAGTTTTCAACAGTGGCAGTTGTTACTGGGTCTGTTGCTGCAGTACATCTCTCCCTGCCACACACTCTGCGTTTTCTCTTCATGTTTGTCCCTTGGGCTTCAAGAATTACATGTGAGACAATCTATTTAATTGAATTTACCTTTTGCCAAGGATGTGTTTATGGGATGTTACTGTATTAGAACAGTTACTAAGTAGTAGTTACCAATTCTATTTTTTAAAGCATTTCAGTAGATTTATAGCTAAGTCAATTCCTTTTTTTTTCTTTGTATTTTAACTATGTTAAATGAATGAAGTGTGTTTTGCTTTAAAACCGCTAGTTTGATCAATCAAATTGCAACTGGAACATAACCCCTTAAATTTACCTTTGATAGAAGAAAAAGTTAGGGTCTCGAGTATCTTCTGAACAGTTGGAGGTAGTTTGGTCTGGTCCATGACATTAGTAACTAGTTACATTGCTTCTCTGTTACAAAAGCTAACCTTACGCTAGATGTAAGAGTAAGTAAGCAACACAATTTAGCGATATTAAACTTCACTCTAGAACAATATCACAACTCACAGTGGAAAGCAACTCCACTATTTTCAGGGTCATTATAAAAGTTAATTATTTTATAAAACATTGCAAATTTCCCCAATGTGTGTTTTTTCACCTAGGTTAACAGAAATGACAGACTGGGTTTTCATATGTTGCCTGTTAATAAGTACAAACAATATTGTACTTATTACAAATAAATAGATTTTAGCTACAGATAAACAATTACAAACCATAGCCATATAGCTCTACTCGTTACAACTCGAACTTCTTGTCCATGCTTTGGACAAGTGCTCATTGTGAGGCAAGGTAAAGGGACAAAGAAATCAGCTTGCAATTCAAGTTGATTTTATAAACAATACATTGCATATTAAAAGCACTGTGTGAGCATTTCACAAATTCCTACAGCATTTACTCTCTAGCTGGCTTTATCCATCTAAGAAAATATATGATCCATAATGATCCACAGGGCTGTTAGAATCTCCTTTCTGTCTGACCTAAGGCTGGCTCTCTTCCACGAAGATGTTTCTTACAGGTCAGGATAGTCATTAGCTGCTATTTAATTTAGTTTGGCCAATTTTTTTTCCAGACCCGATTTCTCTGGCTGTGGGTCAATGTAGAATGTCCAATTCGGGGCCCATGATCACTCGACCATACTCTTATCAAACTCCCCCTGCACATGCATACAAAAAGAAACTCCTGGTGTTATGGGTGGAGGAAAAGTTGGGAAAGCGGTTCAATGGTCCTGTCCAGAAGGTTCACTCAGATGACCCTTTTTGCTTGCCCAGACATGTTTTTCAGCGATCTCTCTCTTTTCCAGGTGAGATAAAATAAATTGGCTTTAGGGATCTTTTATGCCAGGGACAATGACAGCAGCTTCC